>NW_027142602.1:51793-107208 GCF_026170545.1 Melanerpes formicivorus | reverse complement strand
TCAAAGACACTGAGCCTTCCAGGCCAACCAGCTTCACCCCACCTCCTCCACCTCTTGCTTCCCAACCCCATCCCTGCACCCCAACTCGCCCCCTCCTCCCCCTCCCCCTCCCCCCCAGGCCCCCCAGGGCCTGCACCCTGGGGGCAGCACCCACGGGACAGGAGCTGATGGTGGCACTCAGCCACTCGTGGCACCTCGGATGGAGCCTCCAGAGCCCCAGGGCAGGCTCCCCCCGTGGCTGTTTGCTGCTGGAGGGGATGAGAGCAGGGCTGGAGCCGTGGGTGGTGTCTCGGTGCAGCCGGCGAGTCTCCGGGGGGTGGGGTGGGTGAGGTGCACCCCAAAGCGTGGGAGAGGGCAGGGGGACAGCCCAGGGGGTGCAGGGGAGCTGGGCAGCATCTACATGGCAGGGCTGGCAGCAGGCAGGGCAGTGGGGCCCCCCCTCCCTCCCGGCCCTGCTGCCCTGGGGGACCTCTCGGGGTGGGGGTTGGGGAGCTCCGGCTGCCAGCCTCCCCCTGACGGTGGAGCTGGAGCTGCTGCGGGGGCAAGCAAAGCTCCCTGGGGAGAGCATCCCAGGGGGCAGGCATGGCCCAGCCCTGGGGAAGCTTCTCTCTGCTTGGGGAGGGCATCCTCGAGGGAAGGCAGGGCCCAGCCTTGGGGGGGAAGCATCCCTGGGCTCTGAAGAGAGCATTCCTTGGGGAAAGCATGGCCCAGCCTTGGGAAGTGCATCCCTGGGCTCTGAAGAGAGCATTCCTGGGGGAAAGCATGGCCCAGCCTTGGGAAGTGCATCCCTGGGCTCTGAAGAGAGCATTCCTTGGGGAATGCATGTCCCAGCCTTGGGAAGTGCATCCCTGGGCTCTGAAGAGAGCATTCCTTGGGGAATGCATGTCCCAGCCTTGGGGGGGAAGCATCCCTGGGCTCTGAAGAGAACATTCCTGGGGGAAAGCATGTCCCAGCCTTGGGAAGTGCATCCCTGGCCTTTGGAGAGACTATCCCAGGGGGAATGCATGTCCCAGGCTTGGGAAGTGCATCCCTGGCCTTTGGAGAGACCAGCCCAGGGGGAATGCATGTCCCAGGCTTAGGGAGAGCATCCCTCTGCTGTGGGGAGAGCATCCCTGGCCTTTGGGGAGAAGAACATCCTTGAGGGAATGCATGTCCCAGCCTTGGAACAAGAATCCCTCTGCTTTGGGAAGTGCCCTGGGGAATGCAGCCAGGGAGAGCAACCCCTGGGCTTTGGGGAGAGCATCCCTGTGGGAATGCAGGTGCCAGCCTTGGGGACTGCAGCCCTTGGCCCTGGGGACTGCATCCCTTGGGGAGAGCATCCCTTGGCCCTGGGGACTGCATCCCCTGGCCCTGGGGACTGCATCCCTTGGGGAGAGCATCCCTTAGCCTCGGGGACAGCATCCCTTGGCCCTGGGGACTGCATCCCTTGGCCCTGGGGACTGCATCCCTTGGCCCTGGGGACTGCATCTCTTAGCCCCGGGGACAGCATCCCTCCACCGTGGGGAGAGCATCCCTCTGGGCACACAGCCTTCCACCTTGGAGAAGGCATCCCTCAGAGTGAGCATCCTTCAGGAAAGGCATCCCTCAGGGACAGCAGCCCCCAGGGACAGCCTCCCTCAGGGACAGCAACCCCCAGGGACAGCAGCCCCCAGGGACAGCAGCCCCCAGGGACAGCCTCCCTCGCCGGGGCACTGCCTGCATCCAGCCAGGGCTCAGGAGAAGGTGACCACCTCACCCTGGGGGTAACTGGAAGAGAGGACATCCTGGCAGGTATCTGCAACTGAAGACACAAGGGGTTAATTAACCACAGCGTTAGACAGGCTCCCATCAGCTGCCCGCGGAGGAAGAGGAGGGAGGAGAGGGAGACTGAGCTCTGCAGCTCCCTGAGGGTAGAGGGGGTTGGTCTCCTCTCCCCGGGAACAAGCGATAAGAGAGGAGCAAATGGCCTCAGGTTGCCCCAGGGGAGGTTTAGGTTGGACAGCAGCAGAGACTTCTCCCCTGAAAGGGCTCTCAAAGCCTGGCCCAGGCTGCCCAGGGAGGTGGCTGAATGCCCATCCCTGGAGGGGTCTCAAAGCTGCAGAGCTGTGCTGCAGGGCCAGGGTTCAGCCCCAGCCTTGGCAGAGACAGAGAATGGATGGAGTGGAGGAGCTGAAAGGTCTGTGCCGGCCTCTGTGATTGCAGGGACCCCCCCAGCTTGGCAGGGGGAGGCAAACTGAGCAGCCACGAAGTGAAACAGCCTGCTCCAGAGGGGGGGAATGAAGCTTGAGGGGGGAAATGAAGCTAGAGGGGGCAAATGGTACTGATAGAGGGGGGAAATGCAGCTGGGGTTGGAAATGCTGCTGCCAGAAGGGGGAAATGAAGCTAGAGGGGGGGAATGGTGCTGATAGAGGGGGGGAATGCAGCTAGAGGGGGGAAATGAAACTAGAGAGGGGGGAATGAAGCTGATAGAGGGGGGAAATGCAGCTAGAGGGAGGGAAATGCAGCTAGAGGGGGGAAATGAAGCTAGGGGGGGAAATGCTGCTGCTAGAGGGGGAAATGAAGCTGCTAGAGGGGGAAATGAAGCTGCTAGAGGGGGGGAATGAAGCTAGAGGGGGAAAATGAAGCTGCTAGAGGGGGGAAATGAAGCTGCTAGAGAGGGGAAATGAAGCTAGAGGGGGAAAATGAAGCTGCTAGAGGGGGGAAATGAAGCTGCTAGAGAGGGGAAATGAAGCTAGAGGGGGAAAATGAAGCTGCTAGAGGGGGAAAATGAAGCTAGAGGGGGAAAATGAAGCTGCTAGAGGGGGAAAATGAAGCTAGAGGGGGGAAATGAAGCTGCTAGAGGGGGAAATGAAGCTGCTAGAGGGGGAAAATGCTGCTGCTAGAGGGGGAAAATGAAGCTAGAGGGGGAAAATGCTGCTGCCAGAGGGGGGAAATGAAGCTGCTAGAGGGGGAAATGAAGCTAGAGGGGGGAAATGCTGCTGCCAGAGGGGGGAAATGCTGCTGCTAGTCCTTCAGCAAACCAGGGCAAAAAGTGGTTTTCCAAGGCCTGGGAGGAGAGCCAGAGCTGGAGAGCTGGGCAAAGGCTCCCCAGGAGAAACCTGCCCTGGAGCTGAGGCAGTTTGGAGGATCCCAGGGAAGGATCCCCCAGGGCTTGGAAGGGAGCTCAGGAGATGATCCAGAGCAAGCCCTCAGGCAGAGCAGGACCCCCCAGAGCAGGCCACACAGGAGGGCAGCCCCCACAGGAGGGCAGCCCCCTCCTCCCAGGAAGCTGCTCCTGGCCCAAACCCCCCAGGCCAGATGTCCCAAAGCCAAGCCTGCTGCACTAACAGCCTGCAGTGCTTTGGGCTTCTCTCTCTCTCTCCTCTCCTTCTCTTCCCTCTCCTTATCATTGAATTAATCACCATTGATTGGAGCTCTGAGTCACCCCAGCACCCATCTGCCAGGTCAGGCAGGGCCTGATCCACCCCATAAGGCACAGAGCTGCCCTCTTCCACCCAGGGATTCTGGATGCAGCTCCTGACCTGACCAGCTCCTGAGCTGGCTTCCACCCACCCACAGCAGCAGCCTGGGGTCCAGCCTTGCCCTTGCACGAAGCAGGGGCTGGCAGAGCTCCTGGCTGCTGCCTCAATCACTCTGCTGGAGGCTTCTCCCTCCAGGAGCCAAAGCACAGCTCCACAAGTGCCTTCTTTCCACCAGCATAAAGATCTCATCCCTCATCCAGAGAGGCTGTGGGGGCTCCAAGCCTGGAGGTGTTCAAGGCCAGGCTGGATGAGGCCCTGAGCAAGCTGTGCTGGTGGGAGGTGTCCCTGCCCATGGCAGGGGGCTGGAGCTGGATGAGCTCTAAGGTCCCTTCCAACCCAAGCCATTCTAGGATCATTTGGACTCAATTCTGCTCACAGCCCCAGAGCTTTTCACCATAGTTGTGATGTTCTTTAGATGTCCTTTAAGGTCCCTTCCAACCCAAGATGTGCTCAGATTATGAGGGCATACAGTGGGGAGAGCATCCCTGGGCTGTCCCTGTGGACATTGCAGCTCCTCATCCATGATTCTAAGATGCTGGGTGAGCAGTGCCCTGCTCTGGAGGCTTTGCAGAGCCCCACAGCCCAGAAAACCCCTCAGGATCAGAGTCCCCTGGGATTAGAGTCCCTTGGTCTTAAATTCCTTGGTCTTAATGTCCTTTGGGATTAAAGTCCCTTGGCCTTACAGTCCCCAGGGCTTGCAGGAGAGGTCTCCACCTCCCTTTCTGCAACCATGAACCAGTTCAGGAGACTCAGCAGCAACCCACAGCAGCAGCCTGGGCTCCAGCCTTGCCCTTGCACGAAGCAGGGGCTGGCAGAGCTCCTGGCTGCTGCCTGGATCACTCCCTGTGAGCAGCTAAAAGCTGTGGGCAGGGTGAGAAACCTTCCCCCTCAGGGCGATTGATCTGCCAGGGGCACGGCTCAGCTTTTATCTCCCATCTCCTCCTCCCCTGTTCCAAGGCACTCTGGGTGTGAGCTCCTGGACCTGCTGCCCACATCCTCCAGGGACCTGCCTTGGAACGCAGCTCCTCAGCCTCGGCAGATGGAAAGCAAAGCAACAGCGAAGCCAAGCCAAGCCAAACACCTTAGCAGCACTGAGGAGGAATAACAGCAGCCAAGGATCTGGGGGGTGGTTAATTGCTGACCTCTTCCCCCCCCTCCCCCCCAGACAAAGCCACCGCCTGCCTTGAGCATCCTCCCCCTGAGGCAGAGAGCTGCTGCTGAGCCTTGGGCCAGCACAGTGCTGCCAGCAGGCTGCTCCCCCCTGCCCTCCCCAGAGCCAAAGGAGGCTTTGGAGGCATTGGAACAAGCTGCCCAGGGAGGTGGGGGAGACTCCATCCCCTGAGGGGGCAGCTGGGGAGGGCTTGGAGATGCTCCTGGTTCTGGTGCCAGCTTGCAGCTCCCAGAGGTCTTTCCCAACCTTCCTCATCCTGTTTCCAGTTTGCACCTGCAGCCTTCAGAGGTCTTTTCCAACCTGCAGCTCTCAGAGGTCTTTTCCATCCTGCAGCTCCCAGAAGTCTTTCCCAACCTTCCTGATTCTGTTTCCAGCTTGCACCTGCAGCCTTCAGAGGTCTTTTCCAACCTGCAGCTCTCAGAGGTCTTTTCCATCCTACAGCTCTCAGAGGTCTTTCCCAACCTTCCTGATCCTGTTTCCATCTTGCACCTGCAGCCTTCAGAGGTCTTTTCCAACCTGCAGCTCTCAGAGGTCTTTCCCAACCATCCTGATTCTGTTTCCAGGTTGCACTGGGAGCTCTCAGAGGTCTTTTCCAGCCTTCCTCATCCTGTTTCCAGCTTGCACCTGCAGCTCTCAGAGGTCTTTCCCAACCTTCCTCATCCTGTTTCCAGCTTGTACCTGCAGCTCTCAGAGGTCTTTTCCATCCTGCAGCTCCCAGAGGTCTTTTCCAACCTTCCTGATTCTGTTTCCAGCTTGCACCTGGAGCTCTCAGAGATCTTTTCCATCCTTCCTGATCCTGTTTCCAGGTTGCACTGGGAGCTCTCAGAGATCTTTTCCACCCTGCAGCTCTCAGAGGTCTTTTCCAACCTTCATGATCCTGTTTCCAGCTTGTACCTGCAGCCTTCAGAGGTCTTTTCCAACCTGCAGCTCTCAGAGGTCTTTCCCAACCATCCTGATTCTGGTTCCAGGTTGCACTGAGAGCTCTCAGAGGTCTTTCCCAACCTTCCTCATCCTGTTTCTATCTTGCACCTGGAGCTCTCAGAGGTCTTTTCCAACCTGCAGCTCCCAGAGGTCTTTCCCAACCTTCCTCATCCTGTTTCCAGCTTGCACCTGCAGCTCTCAGAGGTCTTTTCCACCCTGCAGCTCTCAGAGGTCTTTCCCAACCTTCCTCATCCTGTTTCCAGCTTGCACCTGCAGCTCTCAGAAGCCTTTTCCATCCTGCAGCTCTCAGAGGTCTTTTCCAACCTGCAGCTCTCAGAGGTCTTCTCCAACCTTCCTGATTCCATTTCCACCTTGCAGCTGCAGCTCTCAGAAGTCTTTTCCAACCTGCAGCTCTCAGAGGTCTTCCTTTCCCTTTTCCCCCTCCCCACCCCCCTCCTCCACCTTCCCTGCCCCAGGCCTCTGCCCCCTCCAGCCCCCAGCGCCTCCCCCTCGCCCCCTGCCGTTTTTGCCAGCAGCTTCCTGAGCCTCCTTTTTACCTTTCCCTTTCTGGCTGGAGGCTGAACCTGAGGATCAGATTGCCCGGGCTGGAGGTGCCCAAGCACCAGACTGGGAGCTGGGAGGTTGCTATTTATAAGCCCAACTGCCTCTTATTTTGCCTCTGCCTCTGCTCCCTGCCTGTTCCTCGGCAGCAGGGGCAGGGGGCTGGGAGCTGCTTTGAGGGGGGTTGGGGGTTATGTAAGTTTATTTGTTTGTATTTATAGAGAGGTTTGGGCTGGGGGAGGGGAGCTGGGGGTGCTTTGGGGCTGCTTCTTTTTTACAGCCATGAAATAAAGCACTGAGGATTTAGCAGCTTGCTTCCTTGCTTGCTTTTTCCACCCTCCCTTCCTGGCAGTGCTGCTGGGGGAGAGCCAGCAAGCAAGGCTGCTTCTGGGCAGAGCAATTACTCTCCTGACATCTTCACCTCCTGCCCGGCTGCCTGAGAGCCTTTTCTCTTCCCCTCAGCCCCTTTCAGGGCATCTCCCAAGAATAAAAGAGGCAGCAGTGAGCCCCCCAACCAGCTCTGCACAGCAGCCCGGGGATGGAAGCAGCAGGAGCAGGGAGCTCATCCTGCCCTGTGCTCAGCACTGCTGAGGCCACACCTGGAGTCCTGTGGCCAGCTCTGGGCTCCTCAGGGCAGGAAAGAGGTTGAGCTGCTGGAAGGTGTCCAGAGAAGGGCAACAAAGCTGGGGAGGGGTCTGGGGCACAGCCCTGGGAGGAGAGGCTGAGGGAGCTGGGGTTGCTTAGCCTGCAGAAGAGGAGGCTCAGGGGAGACCTTCTTGCTCTCTGCAACTCCCTGCAGGGAGGTTGGAGCCAGGTGGGGGTTGGGCTCTTCTGCCAGGCAGCCAGCACCAGAACAAGAGGACACAGTCTCAAGCTGTGCCAGGGGAGGTTCAGGCTGGAGGGGAGGAAGAAATTCTTCCCATCAAGAGAGATTGGCCCTGGGGATGTGCTGCCCAGGGAGGTGGTGGAGTCCCCATCCCTGGAGGGGTTTAGGAAGAGCCTGGATGAGGCCCTTGGTGCCATGGTTGAGTTGCTCAGATGGTGCTGGGGGAGAGGTTGGACTTGGTGAGCTCAAAGGTCTCTTCCAACCTGGTAAATTCTATCATATCCCATTCTATCCTATCCCATTCCATTCCACTCCAAGCAGTACCACAGCAGAAACAGTTTGAAGCTCACACTCAGCTCCTCTCCCCTGCTGCCCAACCTCCCAGTCACAGGGACCTTAAAGCTCAGCCAGCTCCAACCCCCTGCCATGGGCAGGGACACCTCCCCCCAGCTCAGCCTGCTCAAGGCCTCATCCAGCCTGGTCCTGAACACCTCTAGGAAGGGAGCAGCCACAGCCTCCCTGGGCAGCCTGTGCCAGAGTCTCCCCAGCCTCACTCTCAAGAATCTCTTCCTCCTCTCCAGTCTCAATCTACCTCCCACCCAACATCTCCATGAGCTCCCCAGCTGCCCCCTCAGGGGATGGAGTCTCCCCCACCTCCCTGGGCAGCTTGTTCCAATGCCTCCAAAGAATCAGGAAGGTTGGAAAAGACCTCTGAGAGCTGCAGGATGGAAAAGACCTCTGAGAGCTCCCAGTGCAACCTGGAACCGGAATCAGGAAGGTTGGGAAAGACTTCTGGGAGCTGCAAGCTGGAACCAGAACCAGGAACATCTCCAAGCCCTCCCCAGCTGCCCCCTCAGGGGATGGAGTCTCCCCCACCTCCCTGGGCAGCTTGTGCCAATGCCTCCAAAGCCTCCTTTGGCTCTGGGGAGGGCAGGGGGGAGCAGCCTGCTGGCAGCACTGTGCTGGCCCAAGGCTCAGCAGCAGCCTCTTCCAACCTGGCCTGGAGGGGACATCCACAACCTCCCTGGCCTGGGGGAAGGATGGGGAGATGGATGCAAGGTCTGGGACAGGAAGCTTCATCCAGCCTGGCCTGGAGGGGACATCCACAACCTCCCTGGCTTGGAGGGAGGGTGGGGAGATGGATGCAAGGACTGAGGCAAGAGGTCTCTTCCAGCCTGGCCTGGAGGGGACCTCCACAACCTCCCTGGCCTGGAGGGATGATGGGGAGATGGATGCAAGGTCTGGGACAAGAGGCTTCATCCAACCTGGCCTGGAGGGGACATCCACAACCTCCCTGGCTTGGAGGGAGGGTGGGGAGATGGATGCAAGGACTGAGGCAAGAGGCCTCATCCAGCCTGGCCTGGAGGGGACATCCACAGCCTCCCTGGCTTGGAGGGAGGGTGGGGAGATGGATGCAAGGACTGAGGCAAGAAGTCTCTTCCAGCCTGGCCTGGAGGGGTCATCCACAACCTCCCTGGCTCCCTTCCTCACCTCCAGTCTCAGTCTCCCCTCTCCCAGCCCAAAGCCATTGTCCCTTGCCCTGGCACTCCCAGCCCTTGTCCCTGGCTTGGAGGGAGGATGGAGATGGATGCAAGGTTTGGGACAGAAGTCTTCATCCAGCCTGACCTGGAGGGGACCTCCACAACCTCCCTGGCTTGGAGGGAGGATGGGGAGATGGATGCAAGGACTGAGGCAAGAAGTCTCTTCCAACCTGGCCTGGAGGGGACCTCCACAACCTGCCTGGCCTGGGGCCAGGATGGGGAGATGGATGCAAGGACTGAGGCAGGATGTCTCTTCTCAACTGGCCTGGAAGGGACCTCCACAACCTCCCTGGCTTGGAGGGAGAATGGAGAGATGGATGCAAGGACTGAGGCAAGAGGTCTCTTCCAACCTGGCCTGGAGGGGACCTCCACAACCTCCCTGGCCTGGGGGCAGGATGGGGAGATGGATGCAAGGTCTGGGCCAAGAGGGCAGCCCAATGGATGCAGCATCTCAGATCCCATTCCCCCATCTGAAGGCACTGCCTCCACCCCATGGGACACTCCACATTCCAGGCTGGGATGGCAGCAGTCAGCTCCCTCCCCTGGCAGCCCTCACTCCCCAGCAGCTGGCTTTGGGGTTTTGCTTCCATTCCCAGCTGGGGGCTGAGGCAGCTGCCCCCCACCCCCACCCCCACCCCTCAGTGATGTATTCACTGCAGCCTGGCTGCCTCCTGCTGCCTTTCTCCTGGGCTGGAACCTGCTCTCCTCCCCAGCCCCCTAGCACACAGAGAGGCAGCTGGGAGGAGATCTGGGGGAAGGTTGGGATAGTCTTGCTCTATTCTTATCCTCTTCTCCAGGCAGCCAAATTTGGCCACTCTTGGAGATGAAAAAACCCTGAGCTGCAGAGAGAGAGCTTCAGGGATCTGCTGCTCAGAGCCACCCCAGCTCCTGCTGGGACAGGACCAAGGGGGGGGGATGGTTTGGAACTGAAAGAGGCAGATTCAGAGCAGAGAGAAGGGAGAAAGGTTTGACCCTGAGGGTGGGGAGAGCCTGTGCCAGGCTGCCCAGAGAGCTGGGAGCTGCCCCAGGGCTGGCAGCAGGGCAGGGCAGGTTGTGTGGGGCTGGGAGCAGCCTGCTGGGGTTGGGGCTGTCCCTGGGGGCTGCAGGGGTTGGGCTGGAGGAGCTCTGAAGCTCCCTTCCCACCCAAACCACTCTGATTCTATGCTTCCCTGACCCTGCTTTAGGACCAGATGACCTCCAGCATTGCCTTCCAGCTCCTCCCATTCTCTCTTCTCTCCTAGCTGGCTTGGCTCAGCCTCTCCTAGCTGGCTGGGGATGACCCTGCTGATGTGGTGACTTGGGTCAGCCTCTCCTAGCTGGTTTGGGTCAACCTCTCCTAGCTGGCTTAGCTCAGCCTCTCCTAACTGGCTTGGGTCAGCCTCTCCTAACTGGCTTGGGTCAGCCTCTCCTAGCTGGCTTAGCTCAGCCTCTCCTAACTGGCTTGGGTCAGCCTCTCCTAACTGGCTTGGCTCAGCCTCTCCTAGCTGGCTTAGCTCAGCCTCTCCTAACTGGCTTGGGTCAACCTCTCCTAGCTGGCTTGGCTCAGCCTCTCCTAACTGGCTTGGGTCAGCCTCTCCTAACTGGCTTGGCTCAGCCTCTCCTAACTGGCTTGGGTCAACCTCTCCTAGCTGGCTTGGCTCAGCCTCTCCTAACTGGCTTGGGTCAACCTCTCCTAGCTGGCTTGGCTCAGCCTCTCCTAGCTGATTTGGGTCAGCCTCTCCTAACTGGCTTGGGTCAACCTCACCTAGCTGGCTTGGGTGAATGACCTCCAGCATTCCCTTCCAGCTCCTCCCATGCTGCCAGGGATCAGGACAGCAGCTCAGACCCAACCCAGCTCCCCTTAGAACCTTCTCCAGGGCAATTAACCTCCCCAAACCCCACAGGGGATCTCTGGACCTGAGGCTGCATCTGCTCCAGGCTTAACCCTCTGCTGTCAGCCACTCAGCCTCTGGGTTCCAGGGCTCAGAACCTCTGCTGGGAGCTGCCCCATGCCTGGCACCAGTGCAGAGCAGGTTGATTGGGGCTGGGAGCAACCTGCTCTGGCTGGGGATGTCCCTGGGGCCTGCAGGGGGTTGGGATGGAGGAGCTTCGAGGCTCCCTTCCCACCCAAACCATTCCATGATTCCACCCTCTGCTGGCAGCCACTCAGCCTCTGGGCTTCAGGGCTCAGAACCTCTGCTCAAGGGGACCAGAACCTCTGCCTCATGAAAGGACCTGGGGGGCTCCATGACCCCACCTCAAGCTACCAACCTGATTTGTTCCCCTCCTCCTGCAGCCCCCCAAAATCCCTTGCTGAGGAGAAAGCAGAGAGGAAGAGGAGGAAGCTGTGCTGAGTTTTACACCAGTGTGAAGGGACCTGGGGGCTCCATAGAGGGACTTGGGGGCTTCACAAAGGGACTTGGGGGCTCCATGAGGGGACCTGGGGGCTGCATGAGGGGACCTGGGGGCTCCATGAAGAGACCTGGGGGCTCCATGAAGGGACCTGGGAGCTCCATGAAAGTCCTTGGGGGCTCCATAAGGGGACCTGGGAGCTCCATGAAATGACTTGGGGGCCCCATAGAGGGACCTGGGGGCTCCATGAAGGGACTTGGGGGCTCCATAGAGGGACCTGGGGGCTCCATGAAGGGACTTGGGGGCTCCATGAAAGGCTTTGGGGGCTCAATGAAGGGACTTGGGTGCTTCATGAAGGGACCTGGGGCCTCCCTGACCCCACCTCAAGCTACCAACCTGATTTGTTCCCCTCCCCATCCCCCCTCCTGCTGCAGCCCCCCCAGAATCCCTGGCTGAGGAGAAGGCAGGGAGGAAGAGGAGGAAGCTGTGCTGGGCTTTCCACCAGTTGGGAGCCTCCCACTGAATTCCCTTGGTCTCCCTTTTGGGGCTGGGAGCTTCTGGAGGAGCTTTTTTGCACATTAGTCATCCCTGCTCCTCCCCAGTTGCATAACTCCACTGCTAAAAACTGCAGCAGCAGCAGCAGCAGCAGCAGCTCCCTGGCAGCTCCCAGCCAGCCCTCCCTGCTCCAGAGGGGAGGAAGGGGGCTGGGGAGGGGGGCAGGGGGGAGTCCACCCAGGGGTTTCCACACTGGGAAGCCAGCTCTGGTGGTTGGATGAGCTGAAGGGCCTGGGGGGAGTCCCTCAATGATCTCCACACCAGGAACCAGCTCTGGTGGTTGGATGAGCTGAAGGACCTGGGGGGAGTCCACCAATGATCTCCACACCAGGAACCAGCTCTGGTGGCTGGATGAGCTGAAGGGCTTGGAGGGAGTCCATGAAGAGATTTCCACACCAGGAGACCAACTCTGGTGGTTGAATGAGCTGAAGGGCTTGGAGGGAGTCCATGAAGAGATTTCCACACCAGGAGACCAGCTCTGGTGGTTGGATGAGCTGAAGGCTTTTGGAGTCCATCAATGATCTCCACACCAGGAACCAGCTCTGCTGGTTAAGGATGAGCTGAAGGGTTTTGGGGTCCACCAAGGGTTTTCCACACCAGGAACCAGCTCTGGTGGTTGGATGGAATGAAGGCTTTTGGGGTCTACCAAGGGTTTTCCACACCAGGAAGCCAGCTCTGGTGGTTGGATGAGGTAAAGGGCCTGGGGGGAGTCCATGAAGAGATTTCCACACCAGGAACCAGCTCTGGTGTTCAGATGAGCTGCTTTGGGAGCCTGGTGTGGGGCAAGGAGAGGGATGGGATGGGATGGGGTGGGATGGGATGGGATGGGAGGGAAGGGGATGGGATCTCTCTGCATCTGTGGCTGCATCTGCTCCAGGGTTAATCCTCTGCTGTCAGAGACTCAGACTTTGGTGTTGCAGTCTCCTAGCAGGGCTCAGAACATCTGCTCAAGGGCAGCAGAACCTCTGTCTGAGGGACTTGAGCTCTTGAACCTGGAGATGACTGAGAGGGGATCTCAAGCAACCCTGCCCACGGTGGAGGCATTGGGACTGGCTGACCTTCAGGGTCCCTTCCCACCTGCCCTAGGATTCTATGACCCTATCAGTGCTGCCCAATAGCTCAGCCCCTCCTGCTCTGCCTCTCCTGCAAGAGGCAGGGCAGCAGAGCTGGGGTTTCATGCCTGGCTCAGCCCCAAAGGCAATGGATGCCCTTGGCTAAATCATTCATGAGCCTCAGACCACTGAGGGTGACCTTCCCCTTCAGGCAGGCTGGGGACATTCCAGCTCCTCCTGCTCAGAGAGGAGCCTGCTCCCAAGGGGAGGAACTCACCAGTGCTCAATGCCACCACCCCCACCCCACTGCCCAGCTCCTGGGGGGTCTTGGGGGAGGGGAGCCATGAAGCCCCCAGGGAACACACTTGGAGCACAGAAGTCCAAGGAATGCAAACTCCAATCCCTGCCAACCCATCCCCACCGTGGCACAGGGGTCACAAACCACCCCCAGCACACCCTGGGCAGAGGGTGGATGCAGCTCAGCCTCACTCCCAACCCCAGAGCCAAAGACATCCCAGGCCCAGCACCAGCTCTCTGCTGTCAACCAAGAGCCAAGATCCAGCTCCCAGCACCAAGGGTTCCCCCAACCCCCCACCCCCCACCTTTTCCACTCCCCTTTGGCTCTGGCTGGGGGCAAGGGAAGAGAGGAAGCAAAGAAGGGAAGCAAAAGAAAAGGCAAAAGCTTCTTCCCAGCCCTGTGTGGGACTCTGAGGAGGTTGGTTTGGAGATGTGGTGACTGACTCCTCCTGCCAGCTCCTTCAGCTCAGGGGGGAGGGGGAAGAAAAGCCCCAAGGCAGGCAAGATGCTGAAGCATCTCCACTCTGAACCTGCCTCTTCCAGGCCCAGCACCATCAGCCCTTCTCCTGCCCCCCCAGGCCCTGCTCAGGAGTCTGTCCCCAGCAGCCTGCCCTTGTGCAGAAGCTCCCAGCCCCAAAAGGGAGACCAAGGGAATTCAGTGGGAGGCTCCCAACTGGGGTAAAGCCCAGCACAGCTTCCTCCTCTTCCTCCCTGCCTTCTCCTCAGCCAGGGATTCTGGGGGGGCTGCAGCAGGAGGGGGGATGGGGAGGGGAACAAATCAGGTTGGTAGCTTGAGGTGGGGTCAGGGAGGTCCCAGGTCCCTTCATGCAGCACCCAAGTCCCTTCATGGAGCTCCCAGGTCCCTTCACGGAGCCCCCAGGTCCCTCTATGGAGCCCCCAGGTCCCTTCATGGAGCACCCAAGTCCCTCTATGGAGCCCCCAAGTCCTTTCATGGAGCTCCCAAGTCCCTTCATGGAGCCCCCAGGTCCCCTCATGGAGCCCCCAAGTCCCCTCATGGAGCCCCCAAGTCCCTTTATGGAGCCCCCAAGTCCCTCTATGGAGCCCCCAAGTCCCTCTATGGAGCCCCCAAGTCCCTTCATGGAGCCCCCAAGTCCCTCTATGGAGCCCCCAAGTCCCTCTATGGAGCCCCCAAGTCCCTTCATGGAGCCCCCAAGTCCCTTTATGGAGCCCCCAAGTCCCTCTATGGAGCCCCCAAGTCCCTTTATGGAGCCCCCAGGTCCCCTTATGAAGCCCCCAAGTCCCTCTATGGAGCCCCCAAGTCCCTTTATGGAGCCCCCAAGTCCCTCTATGGAGCCCCCAAGTCCCTTTATGGAGCCCCCAAGTCCCTCTATGGAGCCCCCAGGTCCCTTCATGGAGCACCCAAGTCCCTCTATGGAGCCCCCAAGTCCCTCTATGGAGCCCCCAGGTCCCTTCATGGAGCACCCAAGTCCCTCTATGGAGCCCCCAAGTCCCTTTATGGAGCCCCCAGGTCCCCTTATGGAGCCCCCAGGTCCCTCTATGGAGCCCCCAAGTCCCTTCATGGAGCTCCCAGGTCCCTTCATGCAGCCACCAGGTCCCCTTATGGAGCCCCCAAGTCCCTTTATGGAGCCCCCAGGTCCCCTCATGGAGCCCCCAAGTCCCTTCATGGAGCCCCCAGGTCCCTTCATGGAGCCCCCAAGTCCCTTGATGGAGCTCCCAGGTCCCCTCATGGAGCCCCCAAGTTCTTTCATGGAGCTCCCAGGTCCCTCATGGAGCCCCCAAGGACTTTCATGGAGCCCCCAAGTCCCTTCATGCAGCCCCCAGGTCCCCTCATGGAGCCCCCAGGTCCCTCTATGGAGCCCCCAGGTCCCTTCCTGGGGCAGAGGTTCTGTTCCCCTTGAGCAGAGGTTCTGAGCCCTGAAGCCCAGAGGCTGAGTGGCTGCCAGCAGAGGGTGGGATCCTGGAATGGTTTGGGTGGGAAGGGAGCCTCAAAGCTCCTCCATCCCAACCCCCTGCAGGCCCCAGGGACATCCCCAGCCAGAGCAGGCTGCTCCCAGCCCCAACCAACCTGCCCTGCACTGGTGCCAGTGCCAGAACCATCAGCCCTTCTCCTGCCCCCCCAGGCCCTGCTCAGAAGTCTGTCCCCAGCAGCCTGCCCTTGTGCAGCACCTCCTGCACTGGGGCAGTGTTGCTGCAGGAGGCTAAATCCTTCTCCCCACCCAGGGAAGCTGAGGGCATGGGGAGCCCTGGGAAGGAGAAAGAGGATCCCAGCTGCAGGAGCTGCTAAAATCCACCCCAGCTCCTGCAGGGGGCAAGGATCAGAGCAGCTGGTCAGCATCTGTGTGGTGAAGAAGGGCTGAGAGCCCCTGGGGCTGAGAGCCTGGAGCAGAGCAGCCCCAGAGGGGAGCTGAGCAGCGCCAGAGGGGAGCTGAGCAGCCCCAGAGGGGAGCTGAGCAGCCCCAGAGGGGAGCAGAGCAGCCCCAGAGGGGAGCTGGGCAGCCCCAGAAGGGAGCTGAGCAGCCCCAGAGGGCAGCTGAGCAGCCCCAGAGGGGAGCTGGGCAGCCCCAGAAGGGAGCTGAGCAGCCCCAGAGGGGAGCTGAGCAGCCCCAGAGGGGAGCAGAGCAGCGCCAGAGGGGAGCTGAGCAGCCCCAGAGGGGAGCAGAGCAGCCCCAGAAGGGAGCTGAGCAGCCCCAGAGGGGAGCTGAGCAGCCCCAGAGGGGAGCAGAGCAGCCCCAGAAGGGAGCTGAGCAGCCCCAGAGGGGAGCAGAGCAGCCCCAGAGGGGAGCTGGGCAGCCCCAGAGGGGAGCTGAGCAGCCCCAGAAGGGAGCTGAGCAGCCCCAGAGGGGAGCAGAGCAGCCCCAGAGGGGAGCTGGGCAGCCCCAGAAGGGAGCTGAGCAGCCCCAGAGGGGAGCTGAGCAGCCCCAGAGGGGAGCAGAGCAGCCCCAGAAGGGAGCTGAGCAGCCCCAGAGGGGAGCAGAGCAGCCCCAGAGGGGAGCTGGGCAGCCCCAGAGGGGAGCTGAGCAGCCCCAGAAGGGAGCTGAGCAGCCCCAGAGGGGAGCAGAGCAGCCCCAGAGGGGAGCTGGGCAGCCCCAGAAGGGAGCTGAGCAGCCCCAGAGGGGAGCTGAGCAGCCCCAGAGGGGAGCAGAGCAGCGCCAGAGGGGAGCTGAGCAGCCCCAGAGGGGAGCTGAGCAGCCCCAGAAGGGAGCAGAGCAGCCCCAGAGGGGAGCTGAGCAGCCCCAGAGGGGAGCTGAGCAGCCCCAGGGGGGAGCAGAGCAGCCCCAGAAGGGAGCTGAGCAGCCCCAGAGGGGAGCTGAGCAGCCCCAGAGAGGAGCAGAGCAGCCCCAGAGGGGAGCAGAGCAGCCCCAGAGGGGAGCTGAGCAGCCCCAGAAGGGAGCTGAGCAGCCCCAGAAGGGAGCAGAGCAGTCCCAGAGGGGAGCTGAGCAGCCCCAGAAGGGGGCAGAGCAGCCCCAGAAGGGAGCTGAGCAGCCCCAGAGGGGAGCAGAGCAGCCCCAGAGGGGAGCTGAGCAGCACCAGAGGGGAGCTGAGCAGCCCCAGAGGGGAGCAGAGCAGCCCCAGAAGGGAGCTGAGCAGCCCCAGAGGGGAGCTGAGCAGCCCCAGAGGGGAGCAGAGCAGCGCCAGAGGGGAGCAGAGCAGCCCCAGAGGGGAGCTGAGCAGCCCCAGAGAGGAGCAGAGCAGCCCCAGAGGGGAGC
This sequence comes from Melanerpes formicivorus, assembly GCF_026170545.1. Classification (NCBI taxonomy): domain Eukaryota; kingdom Metazoa; phylum Chordata; class Aves; order Piciformes; family Picidae; genus Melanerpes; species Melanerpes formicivorus. The sequence continues at coordinate 90,764 of NW_027142602.1, read as the reverse complement.
TGGGCAGCCCCAGAGGGGAGCTGAGCAGCCCCAGAGGGGAACAGAGCAGCCCCAGAGGGGAGCTGAGCAGCCCCAGAGAGGAGCAGAGCAGCCCCAGAGGGGAGCTGAGCAGCCCCAGAGGGGAGCTGGGCAGCCCCAGAGGGGAGCTGAGCAGTCCCAGAGGGGAGCTGAGCAGCCCCAGAGGGGAGCAGAGCAGCCCCAGAGGGGAGCTGAGCAGCCCCAGAGGGGAGCAGAGCAGCCCCAGAGGGGAGCAGAGCAGCACCAGAGAGGAGCTGAGCAGCCCCAGAGGGGAGCTGGGCAGCCCCAGAGGGGAGCTGAGCAGCCCCAGAAGGGAGCTGAGCAGCCCCAGAGGGGAGCAGAGCATCCCCAGAGGGGAGCTGAGCAGCCCCAGAGAGGAGCAGAGCAGCCCCAGAGGGGAGCTGAGCAGCCCCAGAGGGGAGCTGAGCAGCCCCAGAGGGGAGCTGAGCAGCCCCAGGGGGGAGCTGAGCTCCTCTGTGCTGTGACAAATCACACCAAGCCCAGGAGGCCTGGATGGCCTTTCAAGGTCCCTTCCAACCCAACCCATTCCTGTGCCTCTGTGAATTCCTCCTCCCTCACCCAGCAGCTCTGCAAGGAGTGAAACCCAACAGCCTCATCCCTCAGATCCAGGGGGTGGGGGGAGTGAGGCTGGGGGAGGCCCTTCAGCCATCTGTGGGAGCCTCAGAGCCCAGGGCCTCCAGAGAGTCATAGAACCAACCAGGCTGGAACAGACCTCAGAGCTCAGCAAGTCCAAGCTCTCCCCCAGCACCTCCTGACAGCTAAACCATGGCTCCAAGGGCCACCTCCAAGCCCCTCTTGAACACCTCCAGGGATGGGGACTCCACCACCTCCCTGGGCAGCACAGCCCCAGGGCCAATCTCTCTGGCTGGGAAGAACTTTCTCCTCACCTCCAGCCTGAACCTCCCCTGGCACAGCTTGAGACTGTGTCCTCTTGTTCTGCTTGCCTGGGAGAAGAGCCCAACCCCCACCTGGCTCCAACCTCCCTGCAGGGAGTTGCAGAGAGCAAGAAGGTCTCCCCTGAGCCTCCTCTTCTGCAGGCTAAGCAACCCCAGCTCCCTCAGCCTCTCCTCCCAGGGCTGTGCCCCAGACCCCTCCCCAGCTTTGTTGCCCTTCTCTGGACACCTTCCAGCAGCTCAACCTCTTTCCTGACCTGAGGAGCCCAGAGCTGGCCACAGGACTCCAGGTGTGGCCTCAGCAGTGCTGAGCACAGGGCAGGATGAGCTCCCTGCTCCTGCTGGCCACACTCTTCCTGCTGCAGGCCAGGCTGCCCTTGGCCTTCTTGGCCCCCTGGGCACACTGCTGCCTCCTGTTCAGCTGCTCTCCACCACTCCCCCCAGGTCCCTCTCTGCCTGGCTGCTCTCAGCCACTCTGCCCCCAGCCTGTGGCACTGCCTGGGGTTGCTGTGGCCAAAGTGCAGCCCCTGGCACTTGGCTGTGTTCAATCTCCTGCCCTTGGCCTCTGCCCCTCTCTCCTGGGGTTGCTGTGACCAAAGTGTAGAACCCAAAGAGACAGAGAAGCAGCAGGGTGCAGGCAATCAGCAGGAGCTGGACAGAAAGAGGCACAGAACCAGAGGGGAAGCCACTGCTGGGCAGGGAACAGAGGTTTATTCATCTGATGCCTCCAGAAGCTTGAGGCTGTTCTTCCAACAGGAGAAGAGAAAGAGAGAAGCCCTCACATGCCAGGAACTCAGCCACTTCCAGCAGGATGCTGCAGGAGTCAGCAGCCTCCTCCTTGCAGCTCCACCACCCTTCAGCCCCACTGCAAGCAGCCCCAGGGGAAGGAGGGAGGGCCTCGACCCCCCAGGTGGCAACCACATTCTGCTGGGTGCTGGCCCAGCTGGGTTGGGATGGGAGAAGGGTTTGAGGCAAAAGGCATGGGGGGGTGGAGGGGGAAGAGAATAAACCCTACCTAGCTCCAGGGATTGTCCCAGCCAGGTGGCCAGGAGACAGCTTCAGTGGAGACCTTATGGGTCCTGCAGAAGCAGGCAAGGAGCAGGGAGCATGGAGGCAGCCTTGGGCTGGAGGAGATCACAGAACCAGAGGACTGGCAGGGCTGGAAGGGAGCTGAAGGCTCAGCCAGCTCCAAGCCCCTGCCATGGGCAGGGACACCTCACACCACAGCAGCTTGCTCACAGCCACCTCCAGCCTGGCTGCAAACACCTCCAGGCAGGAGGCTTCCACCACCTCCCTGGGCAGCCTGGGCCAGGCTCTCACCACCCTCCTGGGGGAGAGCTTCTTCCTAACCTAAATCCCCACTCCACATCCCCCTCCCCCATCTCCCCATCCCCCTCTCCCCCATCTCCCCATCCCCCTCTCCCCCATCTCCAAGAGCATTTTGGGCTCTTTCCCTTCATTGCTGAAGCCAAGGAAAGGCCAAGGTGGGTGGGAGGCACCCAGACAGCCCTGGGGCCATGGAACTGAGAGGGGAGATGGGCAGAAAGCCCCACGGGGAGGGCTGGGGACAGCATCACTGCCTCAGGGCTGGGATCAGCCAGGGGTGCACTTAGAGGGATTGGAATCAGCAAGGGAAGAGGCTGGCAAGAAAAAGCAGCAAGAGGCTGCCTGGAGCTGGGCCAGGGTGAGGACACCAAGATGAGGTGGAGATTTTGCAAGAGTCACAGAGCTGTCAGGGCTGGGAGGGAGCTCAAGGCTCAGCCAGCTCCAAGCCCCTGCCATGGGCAGGGACACCTCACACCACAGCAGGTTGCTCACAGCCACCTCCAGCCTGGCTGCAAACACCTCCAGGCAGGAGGCTTCCACCACCTCCCTGGGCAGCCTGGGCCAGGCTCTCACCACCCTCCTGGCCAACAACTTCTCCCTCACAGCCAATCTCCATCTCCCCACTGCTAGCTCTGCTCCATCCCCCCCGGCTCTGTCACTGTGGGAGGTCAGAACCTGCTCCCCGGGCTTGGAGAGGTCCCAGCTGGGGCTGCTCTGGGAGCCAACAGCCTGGTGGGGGCGGTGGGGGGGGGGCAGGAGCGCCAAGAGAGAGCCAAAGCAGGGTGGCTGAGCCAGGAGGCAGGCTAGAGGATGGAGGGGACGGGAGAGCAGGGCTGCTGCAGAGGGCAGGGGGAGCTGCAGCGGGAGGGGAGGGGGGCCAGGCCCAGCGGGGGTCCTGCCACACCATCTATGCTGCTCAGGCTTCGGGATTTTCCATAGCCTTGGGGGAGAAAAGGGAGAGGTTAGAGCCCAGCAGCCTCCTCCCCACTTGCTTGGAGAACCTAAGAGCCCCCAAAGTGAGCACCACCCAGCCCCCACCTCCCCCCAACCCCCTCCCCCCCCCCAATTCCACCCCCCCTCACAAAGGAATTCAAGGAAGGCTTTTGGAGGGCAACCAAACTCCTGATGATCCTCCAGAGCTTCCCCTCCTTTCCCCCTCATCCAGCTGAGCAGTGCTGGCTGAATCCAGGACTCCAGAGTCAATATTGGGAGAGCAAATTGGTCTGGAGGTGGAGGGGGGGGGAGGAAAGCGGGGGGAGGGGGAGGGAAGGGGGGAGGGGGCATTGGGTTTTGCTTCCCAAATTGCTGTGGATGAGGAATGAGTCTGGGAAGTTCGTGGGCTGAAGCAAAGGGAGGGAGGAGGAGGGAGGGAAGCAGCAGCACTCAAACAAAGATGGGATTGGGAAGGAGCTATTCCCACAGCTCCGGTTCTGAAGCCAGCTGGAGCAGCAAGCTGCTGCTGACACCTTCCTGCCTGGAGAGGAGCAGGTACCAGCGAGGCAGAGACTGCCTGAGGGTGGAAGGGACCTCGGAGATAGAATCAGAGAATCAAAGCGGTAGGAAAAGACCTCAGGGATCAGCAAGTCCAAGCTGTCCCCCAGCACCTCCTGACAGCTAAACCCTGGCTCCAAGGGCCACATCCAAGCCCCTCCTGAACAGCCCCAGGGATGGGGACTCCACCACCTCCCTGGGCAGCACAGCCCCAGGGCCAATCTCTCTTGCTGGGAAGAACTTTCTCCACACCTCCAGCCTGAACCTCCCCGGGCACAGCTTGAGACTGTGTCCTCTTGTTCTGCTGCTGGGTGCCTGGCAGAAGAGCCCAACCCCCACCTGGCTCCAACCTCCCTGCAGGGAGTTGCAGAGAGCAAGAAGGTCTCCCCTGAGCCTCCTCTTCTGCAGGCTAAGCAACCCCAGCTCCCTCAGCCTCTCCTCCCAGGGCTGTGCCCCAGACCCCTCCCCAGCTTTGTTGCCCTTCTCTGGACACCTTCCAGCAGCTCAACCTCTTTCCTGACCTGAGGAGCCCAGAGCTGGCCACAGGACTCCAGGTGTGGCCTCAGCAGTGCTGAGCACAGGGCAGGATGAGCTCCCTGCTCCTGCTGGCCACACTCTGCCTGCTGCAGGCCAGGCTGCCCTTGGCCTTCTTGGCTGCCTGGGCACACTGCTGGCTCATGTTCAGCCAGCTGATCATCTACCCTAACTTCCCTGCCGTGGTCAAAGAGGCCTCTCAACTAGCCCAGGTTGCTCAAGGTCTCATCCAGCCTGGCCTTGAACACCCCCATGGAGAAGGAATCCACAGCCTCCCTGGGCAGCCTCTGCCAGAGTCTCACCACCCTGGTGCTGAAGAACTTCTTCCTCAGCTCCACTCTAACCCTGCTCTGCCTCAGCTTCAAACCTTTCCCCCTTGTCCTGTCTTCAGACACCCTCATTGGAAATCGCCCTGCAGCCTTCCTGCAGGATCCCTTCAGCTCCTGGCAGGCAGCTCTGAGGTCCCCCTGGAGTCTTCTCCTCTCCAGGCTGCACAGCCCCAGCTCCCTCAGCCTGTGCTCCCAGCAGAGCTGCTCCAGCCCTGGGATCATCTTTGTGACCCTTGGGTCACCCAGGTAGATGTGCTGATGATTTCCCATAAGGAATGGCATTAAAGAGGAAATATTTCTCTTGCTCTGAGCGTGGAGCCCCCCTCACAATCCCTTCCCCCCCAAAGAGACACAAGTTGAACATCAGAAGTTCCATCTAAACGTCAGGAATCACAGAGCTGGCAGGGCTGGAAGGGAGCTGAAGGCTCAGCCAGCTCCAAGCCCCTGCCATGGGCAGGGACACCTCACACCACAGCAGCTTGCTCACAGCCACCTCCAGCCTGGCTGCAAACACCTCCAGGCAGGAGGCTTCCACCACCTCCCTGGGCAGCCTGGGCCAGGCTCTCACCACCCTCCTGGCCAACAACTTCTTCCTCACAGCCAATCTCAATCTCCCCACTGCTAGCTCTGCTCCATCCCCCCCAGTCGTATCCCTCCCTCACACCCTCCAAAGTCCCTCCCCAGCTTTCCTGCAGCCCCCGGAAGGCCACAAGGAGGAGACTTGATGGGTTGCTTGGGGCCATGGTTTAGTTGTTTAGGTGGGTTGGATTGGTTGATAGGTTGGACACAATGCTCTTGAAGGTCTCTTCCAACCTGGTCTGGTCTATTCCATTCCATTCCATTCCATTCCATTCCATTCCATTCCATTCCATTCCATTCCATTCCATTCCATTCTATTCCATTCCATTCCATTCCATTCCATTCCATCCCATCCCATCCCATCCTATCCCATCCTATCCTATCCTATCCTATCCCATCCTATCCTATCCTATCCTAATCCTACCCTATCCTATCCTTTCCTACCCCATCCTATCCTATCCTATTCCATCCTATCCTAATCCTACCCTATCCTATCCTTTCCTACCCCATCCTATCCTATCCTATTCCATCCTATCCTAATCCTACCCTATCCTATCCTACCCCATCCTATCCTATCTTATCCCATCCTATCCTAATCCTACCCTATCCTATCCTATCCTACCCTATCCTATCCTATCCTATCCTATCCTATCCTATCCTATCCTATCCTATCCCATCCTATCCTATCCCATCCTATCCTAATCCTACCCTATCCTAATCCTACCCTATCCTATCCTACCCTATCCTAATCCTACCCTATCCTATCCCATCCTATCCTATCCTATCCTACCCTATCCTATCCTATCCTATCCTATCCTATCCTATCCTATCCTATCCTATCCTATCCTATCCATCCAGCCCCACGGCAGCCGCTGGCATCGTCCCGATGGGAGCGACCCCCACGTCGGACTCTGCCTTGCCCGCGGGCAGCGAACAGCTCCGGCGGCAGGGAAGAGCTCCCGCGGCGGCCAGCTCCGGAGGGCAGCGGAGAGCCCCCGGAGGGCAGCGGAGAGCTCCCGGGGGGCAGCGGAGAGCTCCCGGGGGGCAGCGGAGAGACCTCCCGGAGGGCAGCGGAGAGCCCCCGGGGGGCAGCGGGGAGCTCCCGGAGGGCAGCGGAGAGCTCCCGGAGGGCAGCGGGGAGCTCCCGGGGGGCAGCGGAGAGCTCCCGGAGGGCAGCGGGGAGCTCCCGGGGGGCAGCGGAGAGCTCCCGGGGGGCAGCGGAGAGCTCCCGGCGGCAGCGGAGAGCTGCGGAGGCGGCGGAGCGGCTGCGTGCGCAGCGAGGGGCGGCGGGAGGAGGCTCCCTGACAGCAGAAAAACAAAGTGATGGATGGGCTCTACAGCAGAGCCGAGCCGGGCAGCCAGCCCCGCAGTCCTGCGGGGAGTTAATGGTGCGGCTTCGGCTTGGCCTTGCCTCTGAAGGCGCCGAGGGCGGCGGCCGGGCCGGCCGGGAGCCTCCGGGCTCGGGTCGGGACGGGACGCGGCGCAGCGATCGCAGCGATCGCCGCCGCCACCTTCCCCTCCCCCGGGGGATGCTGAGCAGCGTGGGATCACGGCATTGGGTTGGGTTGGAAGAGAGCTTTAAGGTCGCCGAATGCAAGCCTTAAGCCAGCACTGCCAAGGGCACCGCCGGAGCGTGGCACTCAGCACCGCATCCAAAGCCCTCCGGGCATGGAGACTCCACCACTGCCCTGGGCAGCCTGGGCCAGGCCTGGACAGCCCTCAAGGGGAAGAAATTGTTCCTCATGGCCAAGCTGAACTTCTCCTGGGGCAACTTAAGGCCATTTCCTCTTGTCCTAGGGAGAAGAAGCCACCCCCCACCTGGCTCCTCGGGCAATTTAAGGCCATTTCCTCTTGTCCTAGGGAGAAGAGGCCAACTCCCACCTGGCTCCAGCCTCCTTTCAGGGAGCTGAACAGAGCAATGAGCTCTCCTCTCAGCCTCCTCTTCTCCAGGCTGACCAACCCCAGCTCCCTCAGCTGCTCCTCCCCAGCCCTGCTCTCCAGACCCTTCCCAACCTTCATTGCCCTTCTCTGGCCCTGCTCTAACATCCTTCTTGGAGTGGGGGCCCCAAAACTGAGCCCAGGATTGGAGGGGTGGCCTCATCCTCTGGAAGAGGCTCCAGACCTCTTTCAATCTGTTTTTTTATCCTTAACCCCCCCCATCTTTTCCTAATCCTTGCCCCACCACAGCAGCTTGCACGGAGGCAATGGAGTTGCCACCTGCTCCCCAAGGAGGCACAGCTCCTCCAGCTCCCAGGCAGGTCCAGGGGGCCAGAGGGTGCTCTGCCCAAACCTGTTGCTGACTTCAGCAAAGCTTCTCCAGCTCCTGCAGTGGCAGCAGGCACAGACTCAGGCCCCGAGGAGAAGAGCAATTTCCTTATTTACTCCTTGGCAGGAGGCCACACAGCAAAAGCAAGAGCAGCCCTGAGTGGGGAGGAGCCCCAGCCTCAACTGGAGACGTCTCCCTCCTCCAGCAGCTGATGCAAAGCTCCTCTGCTCCCCCCAGATAACCCCCAGAACCCACACCAGGCTCACCTCTGAGCTAAGCTTTGCTCTTGCCCTGGGATTGCTGAGCTGCTGTGGACAGCTCCTGCACTTCCCCTACCCCTCCCTGAGCCACAGGCATGGGAAGCAACCAGTGGAGATGCAATCTGGCCCTGAAAGCTTGGGGTGACCAAGAAATCCAACCCCAAAACAAGCTGGCAGGGAGGTGGGATGGGGTCAGGGCTTGCTGGAAGCTGCCTTGGGGGTGCAAGGACCTGCTGAAGTGGTTCAGCACTTCACAAGGCCTCTTTGCCCTCCTGCTCAGGTCACTGAACAGTAAAAGGATGGAGATGGGCAGAGGAATCATGCTGCCAGCTTTGATTAGGCTGAACAACCCCAGCTCCCTCAGCCTGGCCTCGCAGCAGAGCTGCTCCAGCCCTTGGAGCATCTTTGTGGCCCCCTCTGGCCTCACTCCAGCAGCTCTGTGTCCTCCTCCTGCTGGGGACAGCAGAGCTGGAGGCAGGATTGGAGGGGAGGTCTCAGCAGAGCAGAGTCAAGGGGCAGAATCCCCTCTTCTGCCCTGCTGCCTATGGAGGGGAGGTTGGAGCAGATGATCCCTAAGGTCCCTTCCAACCTAAGCCATCCTGGGCTTCCATCATCAGGTCTCAAGCATCCCAGTTTGGGGCAGCACTCCCTAAAGATGCTTGGCTGCCCCAGGGCTCCTCCACAGGGAGACTCCAAGGGCAATCCCTGCCCCAAGCCAAACACTTGCATTTCCTCCATCAGTTTGTCTGTGGGGTCATGGAATCATTTAGACTGGAAAAGGTCTTCAGCTTCATCAAGTCTTAGCCTTACCCCAGCACTGCCAGGGCACCACCACCCCATGGCCCTCAGCACCACAGCTCCAGGGCTGTCAAACCCCTCCAGGGATGGGGACTCCACCACTGCCCTTGGGCAGCCTGGGCCAGGCCTGGGCACCCTGAAGGGAACAAACTGATCCTCGTGGCCAACCTGAACCTCCCCTGGTGCAACCTTTTGTCCTGCCCCTTGTTCCTTGGGAGAAAAGACCAAGCCCAGCCTGGCTTCAGCTTCCTTTCAGGAGGTCTCTCCTCAGCCTCCTCTTCTCCAGGTTCAACAACCCCAGGTCCCTCAGCTGCTCCTTGTGTTCTAAACCCTAAGCCACAGTCCAGGGAAGGAACTCAGGACCCTATCCCCCAAAGCCATGATGGTTTTCCATGAAGCTTCCAACCAGGTGACCTCTGAGGGTCCCTTCCAACCAGATGACCTTTAAGGGTCCCTTCTACCAAGATGACTTTGAAGATCCCTTCCAACAAGATGACCTTTACGAGTCCCTTCCAGCAAGAGATCCTTGAAGGTCCCTTCTAACAAGATAACCTTTGAAGGTCCCTTCCAACCAGGGGACCTTTGAGGCTCTCTTCCACCAAGATGACCTTTGAAGGTCTCTTCCACCAAGATGACTTTGAAGGTCCCTTCCAACAAGATGACCTCTGAGGCTCCCTTCCAACAAGATGACCTTTAAGGGTACCTTCCAACAAGAGATCTTTGAAGGTCCCTTCCAACAAGGTGACCTTTGAGGCTCTCTTCCACCAAGATGACTTTTAAGGGTCCCTTCCAACAAGAGATCTTTGAGGGTCCTTTCCACCAAGATGACCTCTGAGGCTCTCTTCCAACAGGATGACCTCTGAGGGTCCCTTCTAACAAGATAACCTTTGAAGGTCCCTTCCAACCAGGTGACCTTTGAGACTCTCTTCCAACAAGAGATCTTTGAGGGTCCTTTCCACCAAGATGACCTCTGAGGCTCTCTTCCACCTAGATGACCTTTGAAGGTCCTTTCCAACAAGATAACCTTTAAGGGTCCCTTCCAACAAGAGATCTTTGAGGGTCCTTTCCACCAAGATGACCTCTGAGGCTCTCTTCCACCAAGATGACCTCTGAAGGTCCCTTCTAACAAGATAACCTTTGAAGGTCCCTTCCAACCAGGGGATCTTTGAGGCTCTCTTCCACCAAGATGACCTTTGAGGCTCCCTTCCAACAAGATGCTCTCTGAGGCTCCCTTCCAACAAGATAACCTTTGAAGGTCCCTTCCAAGCAGGTGACCTCTGAGGCTCTCTTCCACCTAGATGACCTTTGAAGGTCCTTTCCAACAAGATAACCTTTAAGGGTCCCTTCCAAGAAGAGATCTTTGAAGGTCCCTTCCAACTAGGTGACCTTTGAGACTCTCTTCCACCTAGATGACCTTTGAAGGTCCTTTCCAACAAGATAACCTTTAAGGGTCCCTTCCAACAAGAGATCTTTGAGGGTCCTTTCCACCAAGATGACCTCTGAGGCTCTCTTCCACCAAGATGACCTCTGAAGGTCCCTTCTAACAAGATAACCTTTGAAGGTCCCTTCCAACCAGGGGATCTTTGAGGCTCTCTTCCACCAAGATGACCTTTGAGGCTCCCTTCCAACAGGATGACCTCTGAGGCTCTCTTCCAACAGGATGACCTCTGAGGGTCCCTTCCAACAAGATAACCTTTGAAGGTCCCTTCCAACCAGGGGATCTTTGAGGCTCTCTTCCACCAAGATGACCTTTGAGGCTCCCTTCCAGCCAGGTGACCTTTGAGGCTCCTCTCCAACCCAATGCCCCCTGTGAATCTGTGCTGGGGCAACGTGTAAGCCATGGGGAGGTGTTGCTGGGGACCTGTGGATGGTGGCAGGCGAAGGCTGGTGGCTCCAGGCCCATGTGTGAGCTCAGACATGCTGTGAGCCAGCAGCAGATGGGGACAGGGTAGCAGGAGCAGGTGGCAGCACCCAGGAACGCCTGTGCTTGTTGATCACTCCTCTCCCTGCCCCCATGGAGCTTCTCCTTGCTCCCCCTCCCCAGCCCAGCAGCCCTGCTGCCTGCTCCTGTGAGTGTCCCCCACTCAGGTCGTGGTCCTGAGCTACCAGCAGAGTGCAAATCAGCTGCAGGCTGCTCTGGGCTCTGCCAAGCAAGCCCAGAGTGGTGCTGGAAGAGCTGAGCTGAGCAGCCAGGAGACTGTCACAGAGCCCCAGCATGGTGAGGGTTGGAAGAGAGCTCTGGAGCTCATCCAGTCCACCCCCCCCCCGGCTCCAGCAGGGCATCCACAGCAGCTTGCCCAGGGGCACAGTACCCAGGGGGTGTTGGAAGCTCTCCAGAGAAGGCAAATCCCTTTCCCTCCCCTCAACCCCATTGCCTGGGGCTCCTCTTCAAATCCCAGCCTGGTTTCAATCCCTGGACCAGAGAATCATGGAACTCTTGAGCTTGGGAAGAGACCTTTGAGCTCATCCAGTCCAACACTCACCCAGAGCTCACAACCTCACCACTGCTGCTGAGCCACAGCCCTCAGCACCACATCCAGGGGGGCTTCTAAACACCTCCAGGGATGAAGACTCCACCACCAGTCCCAGTGCCTGAGAACCCTTCCTGTGAGGAAATCAGCCCCACTAGCATGAGGCACTGGAGTCCCTTTCTAGAGCCCCTCTGCCTCCATATCCCTCCACCCAAGCAGAGGACAGGGGCCCTGATGGCAAGGCAGCCCCCTGCCAACCTGTCTGGGTGCCAGCAGGGCAGAGGTCAGGGAAGTGCTGAGCAGGATCTGAGTGCTGAAGGGGTCTGAAGCCATCCCCACCATGAAAGGAGCAAGGTGACAGCAGTGGAAGCACCAACAGGGAAGCCACTGCAGCCCAGCTCAGGGCCAGGGGGTGGTGGGGCAGGGTCAGCTCTTCAGTTTGAGCTGTCCCAGCAAGACCAAGCCCTGGAGCTGGGCTCAGGCCACGATGGATGCCAAGCTCTGCAGCTTTTCCCTGATCCAGCTCCACCTCCTGATTTCCACAGCTTGCAGACATCAGTACCTGTCCCAAGATCTGACAGATGGCCATCAGTGAGTCGGGCTCAGAACCAAGCTCATCTCAATTTGCAGAGCTGCCAGCATCCCAGCACCAGAACAAAGAGGCTCAGCAGGAGGGAAACCAGGAGCCGGGGAAGAGGCTTCCCCCTGCGGCTCCCAGCAGCTTTGGGCTGGAGCACTGGAGGCTGCTTTGTCCCTCTGACCAGCTCTGCTCACCACCAGCCCTGAGCACCCTGGAGCATTTCACCAAGGAATCATGAACCATGACCTCCCCTAACCCATGCCAAGAGTTGGCCAAAGCCAAGCCCCAAGAGCTGAACCATGACCTCCTCTAACCCATGCCAAGAGTTGGCCAAAGCCAAGCCCCAAGAGCTGAACCATGACCTCCCCTAACCCATGCCAAGAGCTGGCCAAAGCCAAGCCCCAAGAGCTGAACCATGACCTCCACTAACCCATGCCAAGAGCTGGCCAAGGCCAAGCCCCAAGAGCTCAACCATGACCTCCCCTAACCCATGCCAAGAGCTGGCCAAAGCCAAGCCTCAAGAGCTGAACCATGACCTCCCCTAACCCATGCCAAGAGTTGGCCAAGGCCAAGCCCCAAGAGCTGAACCATGACCTCCCCTAACCCATGCCAAGAGTTGGCCAAAGCCAAGCCCCAAGAGCTGAACCATGACCTCCCCTAACCCATGCCAAGTGCTCAGCAGCTTCAGAGCCTGTGTGGAACTCTCTCATGGAATCACAGAATGGTTTTGGTTGGGAAAGAGCTTTCAGCTCATCCAGGGCCAACCATTCTCTGCCTCTGCCAAGGCTGGGGCTGAGCCCTGGCCCTCAGCACCACAGCCCTGCAGCTTTGAAACCCCTCCAGGGGTGGGGATTCAGCCACCCCCCTGGGCAGCCTGGGCCAGGCTTTGAGAACCCTTTCAGGGAAGAAGTTTCTTCTAAGGTCCAACTTCAGCTGCTTGTGGGAGCAGAAGGGCTCCCAAAGTCCAGAGGTCCTGGTGAGACCTTGTCCTGCAGCAGGACCTGGGGGCAGGCTGTGGACAGCTCAGCCCTGGAAGTGTTTGAGACCAGGCTGGATGAGGCTTGGAGCAGCCTGGGCTGGGGGGAGGTGTCCTGCTCCATGGCAAGGGGGCTGCAGCTGGATGATCCTTAAAGTCCCTTCCAGCTCAAGCCCTTCTCTGACTCCAGTTGGGCTTCACAGAGAGGTGGAGTGGAGATTTTGCAAGAGTCACAGAGCTGGCAGGGAGGTTGGAGGCTGGTGTGAAGGCCCAGGCAGGAGAGGGCTGCCTGTTGTTTTGGCATGGGAAGGAGGAGAGGTTTGTGTTTTCTTGACTCATCTCCCCCACAGTTTCCTGTAGGGAAGCTCTCAACACTTCCCCAGCCCGGAGGAGCCCTGCTGGCAGCCTGCAGCTTTGGCAAGGCAGAGCTTGACACATTGCAGCTCCCTCCACCCAGCCCCACCAAGAGGCATCTGAGGGGGAGGGAGAGGTTCAGAGAGGGGAAGGAGAGGAGAGGAGAGGTTGAGAGAGGAGAGGAGAGGTTCAGAGAGGAGAGGTTCAGAGAGGAGAGGTTCAGAGAGGAGAGGAGAGGTTCAGAGAGGAGAGGTTCAGAGAGGAGAGGTTCAGAGAGGAGAGAAGAGGAGAGGAGAGGTTCAGAGAGGAGAGGAGAGGTTCAGAGAGGAGAGGTTCAGAGAGGAGAGGAGAGGTTCGGAGAGGAGAGGTTCGGAGAGGAGAGGTTCGGAGAGGTTCGGAGAGGAGAGGAGAGGTTCGGAGAGGAGAGGTTCGGAGAGGAGAGGTTCGGAGAGGAGAGGTTCGGAGAGGAGAGGTTCGGAGAGGAGAGGAGAGGAGAGGAGAGGAGAGGAGAGGAGAGGAGAGGAGAGGAGAGGAGAGGAGAGGAGAGGAGAGGAGAGGAGAGGAGAGGAGCTGCTGGATTGGTTTTTTCCCTCCCCTACTGCAAACCTGACTGCCTTCAGGAGAGCTGTCCCTCTCACACCACCCTGAGATAGGTGACTGAAGCCCAAGGAGAAGATCTGGAGGGGCAGGAGAAGCTGGAACGCTGGGAAGCAAAGGGACAGAGCTGTCCCCAAGCAGCCAGCATGGGGGCACAGAGCCCACCCAGGTGGTGGCTATCAGAGGAGGAGAACTTGGGGGAGGAGAAACCAAAAAGGGAGTGAGGAAGCACAGAGAGCTGTGGTGGCCAGAGATGAAGCAGATGGAGAGGCAGGAAGAGAGGTGGATTTGGGGAGCAGAGGACAAGAGGCAGGCAGGCAGATGGAGATGAAGCTCTGTCTTGGATGGATCCAAAAAAGCTCTGCCTTGGATGGATCCAAAAAACTCTCTCTTGGATGGTTCCAACCAACCTCTGCCTTGGATGGATCCAACCAACCTCTTTCTGGGATGGTTCCAACCAAGCTCTGCCTTGGATGGATCCAACCAACCTCTGTCTTGGATTGATCCAACCAACCTCTGCCTTGGATGGATCCAACCAACCTTGTTCTTGGATGGATCCAACCAACCTCTGCCTTGGATTGATCCAACCAACCTCTGTCTTGGATGGATCCAACCAACCTCTGCCTTGGATGGATCCAATCAACCTCTGTCTTGGATTGATCCAACCAACCTCTGCCTTGGATGGATCCAACCAACCTTGTTCTTGGATGGATCCAACCAACCTCTGCCTTGGATGGATCCAACCATCCTCTGCCTTGGATTGATCCAACCAACCTCTGCCTTGGATGGTTCCAACCAACCTCTGCCTTGCATGGATCCAACAAACTCTCTCTTAGATGGATCCAACAAACCTCCCCCTGCCCCTCCCCATCCCCTGGGCCAGCTCCACACCTCCAGCCATACCTTTCTGGATGCCTCCATCTGCTGTGCAGGAGAAGTCCCCCGTGGCCAGCAGGAAGCAGGTGGAGGACTTCTTGTTCTTCTCCCGGGTGCTGGAGCGTCTCATGGGCCTCTTCTCCTCATCAGTGGGTGACAGGGGCTGCTCCTCATCTGACAGCACCACGTTGGCCTCACCATTCTGCTTGGAGTCTGCAAGAAGGTGGCAGAGCCCCATCAGCAGTTGCCAAAGCCAGGGGACGAGGTGCTTGGGGGGGTGGCCAAAAGGGTTTGCTTAGACTGTGTAAGACTCAAGGGGTTGGAAGGGACCTCTGGAAATCATCCAGTCCCAACCCACCCCCCTGCCAGGGCAGGGTCACTTAAAGAAGAGGCACCAAAAAGGAGGGACCAGAAAGAAAGGAGGCACCAACAAAGGAGGGGCCAGAAAGGGGGCACCAGAAAGGAGGAACAAGAAAGGAGGCACCAGAAAGGCATCAAAAAGGAGGGACCAGAAAGGAGGTACCAGAAAGGAGGTAGCAGAAAGGAGGGACCAGAAAGGAGGGACCAGAAAGGGGGCACCAGAAAGGAGGCACCAGAAAGGAGGTACCAGAAAGGAGGCACCAGAAAGGAGGCATCAAAAAGGTGGCACCAGAAAGGAGGCACCAGAAAGGGGGTACCAAAAAGGAGGTACCAGAAAAAGGAGGGACCAGAAAGGGGGCACCAGAAAGGAGGTAGCAGAAAGGAGGCACTAGAAAGGAGGCACCAGAAAGCAGGCACCAGAAAGGAGGCACCAGAAAGGAGGGACCAGAAAGGAGGGACCAGAAAGGAGGGACCAGAAAGGGGGGCACCAAAAAGGGGGCACCAAAAAGGAGGTAGCAGAAAGGAGGGACCAGAAAGGAGGGACCAGAAAGGAGGTACCAGAAAGGGGGCACCAGAAAGGAGAGACCAGAAAGGAGGGACCAGAAAGGGGGCACCAAAAAGGAGGCACCAGAAAGGAGGCACCAGAAAGGAGGCACTAGAAAGGAGGGACCAGAAAGGAGGTAGCAAAAAGGAGGTAGCAAAAAGGAGGTACCAAAAAGGAGGCACCAGAAAGGAGGTACCAGAAAGGAGGGACCAGAAAGGTGGCACCAGAAAGGAGGTACCAGAAAGGGGGTACCAGAAAGGAGGCACCAGAAAGGAGGCACCAGAAAGGAGGTACCAAAAAGGAGGTACCAAAAAGGAGGCACCAGAAAGGAGGTAGCAGAAAGGAGGTACCAGAAAGGAGGCACCAGAAAGGAGGTACCAAAACAGAAGGACCAGAAAGGTGGCACCAGAAAGGAGGTACCAGAAAGGGGGCACCAAAAAGGAGGTACCAGAAAGGAGGGACCAGAAAGGGGGCACCAGAAAGGAGGTAGCAGAAAGGAGGCACCAAAAAGGAGGGACCAGAAAGGGGGCACCAGAAAGGAGGTAGCAGAAAGGAGGCACTAGAAAGGAGGCACCAGAAAGCAGGCACCAGAAAGGAGGCATCAAAAAGGAGGGACCAGAAAGGAGGGACCAAAAAGGAGCACTAGAAAGGAGGTAGCAGAAAGGAGGTACCAGAAAGGGGGCATCAAAAAGGAGGTACCAGAAAGGAGGGACCAGAAAGGAGGCACCAGAAAGGGGGCATCAAAAAGGAGGTACCAGAAAGGAGGGACCAGAAAGGGGGCACCAAAAAGGAGGTACCAGAAAGGAGGGACCAGAAAGGGGGCACCAGAAAGGAGGCACCAGAAAGGAGGCACTAGAAAGGAGGGACCAGAAAGGAGGTAGCAAAAAGGAGGTACCAAAAAGGAGGCACCAGAAAGGAGGTAGCAGAAAGGAGGGACCAGAAAGGTGGCACCAGAAAGGAGGTACCAGAAAGGGGGTACCAAAAAGGAGGCACCAGAAAGGAGGTAGCAGAAAGGAGGCACCAAAAAGGAGTCACCAAAAAGGAGGTAGCAGAAAGGAGGCACCAGAAAGGAGGCACCAAACAAGGAGGCTCCAGAAGAGCTAGGGGTAGGTCCTCTCTGCAGCTCCATCATCCCACCCCACCCTGGCCCCACAAGGAAACCTGAGCCATGTCCTATGACTAAGGAGGCTGAAGCTGGTTTGGGTGGCTCAGGGTAGGCTGTGGGTTCACCCTGGCTGCTGAGCAGGGGAGGTTGGAGGCTGGTGTGAGGGCCCAGGCAGGAGAGGGCTGCCTGCTGTTTTGGCATGGGAAGGAGGAGAGGTTTGTGTTTTCCTGGCTGCTTAGACTGTGTGAGAAGCAAGGGGTTGGAAGGGACCTCTGGAGACCATCCAGTCCCAATCCCCCCCCTGCCAGAGCAGGGTCACCTTGGGCAGGTCACCCAGGAAGACATCCAGCTGGGATTTGAATGTCTCCAGAGCTGGAGACTCCACCACCTGCTCACAGCCTGCTCCTGGGCTCCAGCAAGCTTAGACTGAAGAAGTTCCTCCTCCTGTTCAGGTGGAACTTCTGATGGTCAGGTTTGGGAGCAGATTGCAGGTGGCCCAGAGCAAGACCTCCAAAGTCAGGTACTGAGCCCAGCCTGGACAGGCTGCCTTGGGGTGAGCAGGACCCTGCCAGGACTCAAT
This sequence comes from Melanerpes formicivorus, assembly GCF_026170545.1. NCBI lineage: Eukaryota > Metazoa > Chordata > Aves > Piciformes > Picidae > Melanerpes > Melanerpes formicivorus. The sequence goes on along the minus strand of NW_027142602.1, from coordinate 73,806 downwards.
CCTGAGCAGCCAAGAGCAGCTCTTACTCCTGCTGAGGGTTTCACATCCTGAGGGAAAGCAAATCCAGGGAAGGAACAGCCCAGCTCTGGTCTTTGGGATCCACCCACCTGATTAGTGGGACTGAGCTCTCCAGAATCCAGGCTGAGGAGGCAGGAGGTGCTCAGGTTAGCAGTGAAGGCCACCTGGCTGTCAGCTGGCTCTGCTTCCTCAGCTGAGGAGGTGCTGTGCCAGGGGAGCTCTGCCCTGAGCTCCTGGCTGGGTGCTGGGGTGATGGGATGGGGCTGCCCTGCTCCTCTAGAGCAGGACTCTCACTGCTCCTCCAGAGCAGGACTCTCACTGCTCCCCAGGGCTCTTAGGGTCACAGAGTTGTTTGGGTTGGCAAAGCCCTCTGGGATCACCCAGGCCAACCCCAACCCAACCCCCCCATGGCCACCAAACCTTGGCCCCAAGTGCCATGGCCACAGCTTGCTTCAACCCCTCCAGGCATGGGGACTCCACCACCTCCCTGGGCAGCCTCTGCCCGTCCCTGACCCCTCCTCCAGCAAGGAAATGTTTCCTCCTCTCCAACCTAACCCTCCCCTGGCACAGCTTCAGGCCAGTTCCTGATCCTAGGGAGAAGAATCTAAGCCCCACCTGCCTCCAGCCTCCTTTCAGAGAGCTGTAGAGAGCCAGGAGGATCTCTCGGGGCAGAGAGGATTTGCTGACCCCCAGGGCATCACCAGGCTAAGATGGGTACTGGCCAAATGGTCAATGGTGGGCTGGGGAGAGACTCCTGGAGTCACAGCATGCTGACTCTGCAGGGTTAGCAGAGCAGGACATGGCCTTTCCCCACCCTGCCTGAAGGAGAGGTCTTGAGCTGCAGCATCCTGCTCCACCAGTACACCACCCAAAGGCCCTTTCTGAACCAAGTTCTCACCAGCCCAAGAGCTGAAGGCCACATCCCAGTCCCTAGGGATTCAAGGGACCAAATGTGCTCCCTTGGAGGCTCCATGATGTCACCAGCCCATGATCTGAGGGCCACATCCCAGTCCCTAGGGATTCAAGGCACCCAATGTGCTGCTTGGAGGCATCAAGTTCTCACCAGCCCAACATCTGAGGGCCACATCCTAGACCTAAGGACTCAAAGGGACCAAAAGTGCTGCCTTGGAGGCATCAAGATGTCGCTAACCCATGATCTGAGGGCCACATCCCAGTCCCTAGAGACTCAAGAGACCAAAAGTGTTGCCTTGGAGGAACCAAATTCTCCCCAAACCAAGATCTGAAGGCCACATTCTAGTCCTTAGAGACTAAAAGGGACCAAAAGTGTTTCCTTGGAGGCACCAAGTTCTCCCTAACCCATGATCTGAGGGCCACATGCCAGTCCCTAGAGACTCAAGAGACCAAAAGTGCTGCCTTGGAGGCTCCAAGTTCTCACCAGCCCAAGATCTGAGAGCCACATCCCAGTCCCTAGGGACTCAAGAGACCAAAAGTGCTGCCTTGGAGGCATCAAGATGTCGCTAACCCATGATCTGAGGGCCACATCCCAGTCCCTAGAGACTCAAGAGACCAAAAGTGCTGCCTTGGAGGCTCCACATTCTCCCTAACCCAAGAGCTGAGGGCCACATCCTAGACTTAGGGGCTCAAAGGACCAAAAGTGCTGCCTTGGAGGCACCAAATTCTCCCTAACCCAATGATCTGAGGGCCACATCCCAGTCCCAAGGGGCCCAAAGGGACCAAAAGTATTGCCTTGGAGGCTCCACGTTCTCCCTAACCCAAGAGCTGAGGGCTACATCCCAATCCCTAGGGGCTCAAAGGGCCCACAAGTGCTGCCTTGGAGGCACCAAGATGTCACCAAATCAAGATCTGAGGGCCACATCCTAGACCTAGGGACTCAAAGGGACCAAAAGTGCTGCCTTGGAGGAACCAAATTCTCCCTAACCCATGATCTGAGGGCCACATCCCAATCCCTAGGGGCTCAAAGGGGCCACAAGTATTGCCTTGGAGACACCAAGTTCTCACCAGCCCATGACCTGAGGGCCACATCCCAGTCCCTGGGGGCTCAAAGGGGCCACAAGTGCTGCCTTGGAGGCACCAAGTTCTCACCAGCCCATGACCTGAGAGCCACATCCCAGTCCCTAGAGACTCAAGAGACCAAAAGTGCTGCCTTGGGGGCTCCAAGTTCTCACCAGCCCAAGGTCTGAGGGCCACATCCCAGTCCCCAGGGACTCAAAGGGGCCACAAGTGCTGCCTTGGAGGCACCAAGTTCTCACCAGCCCATGACCTGAGGGCCACATCCCAGTCCCTAGGGGCTCAAAGGGACCAAAAGTGCTGCCTTGGAGGAACCAAATTCTCCCTAACCCATGACCTGAGGGCCACATCCCAGTCCCCAGGGGCTCAAAGGGGCCACAGGTGCTGCCTTGGAGAAACCAAATTCTCCCTAACCCATGACCTGAGGGCCACATCCCAGTCCCTAGGGACTCAAAGGGGCCACAAGTGCTGCCTTGGAGGAACCAAATTCTCCCTAACCCATGACCTGAGGGCCACATCCCAGTCCCTGGGGGCTCAAAGGGGCCACAAGTGCTGCCTTGGAGACACCAAGTTCTCACCAGCCCATGACCTGAGAGCCACATCCCAGTCCCTAGTGACTCAAGAGACCAAAAGTGCTGCCTTGGGGGCTCCAAGTTCTCACCAGCCCAAGGTCTGAGGGCCACATCCCAGTCCGCAGGGGCTCAAAGGGGCCACAGGTGCTGCCTTGGAGGAACCAAATTCTCCCTAACCCATGACCTGAGGGCCACATCCCAGTCCCTAGGGGCTCAGAGGGACCAAAAGTATTGCCTTGGAGGAACCAAATTCTCCCTAACCCATGACCTGAGGGCCACATCCCAGTCCCCAGGGGCTCAAAGGGGCCACAAGTGCTGCCTTGGAGGCACCAAGTTCTCACCAGCCCAAGATCTGAGGGCCACATCCCAGTCCCCAGGGGCTCAAAGGGGCCACAAGTGCTGCCCGGCTGCTCTCGGAGGTGCCCCCCTGCCCCCTGCGGCAGCCCTGAGCTCTCACCTGAGCGCTTCCTCTCGGCCGCCCCCTCCTCCCCGGCCAGGGGGCAGGCGTCGCCGTGGCCGCTGTTCCGGGGGGAGTTCTCCTCGGCCTTGCAGAAGGTTGGGGAGTCCAGCTGGGCAGGCCTGGGGATGTGCTTCTTCTTCTTCTTTGGCAGCTTCTGCTTGGCCATGGCCAGCGAGTAGTACATCCCAAAGTTATTGACGATGACCGGCACGGGCATGGCGATGGTCAGCACCCCGGCCAGGGCGCAGAGGGCCCCCACCACCATCCCCGACCAGGTTTTGGGGTACATGTCCCCGTAACCCAGGGTGGTCATGGTGACCACGGCCCACCAGAACCCGATGGGGATGTTCTTAAAGTGAGTGTGGTCGCCGCCGCGGGGGTCGGAGCTCTTGGCGCCGATCCGCTCGGCGTAGTAGATCATGGTGGCGAAAATCAGGACCCCCAGGGCCAGGAAGATGATGAGGAGGAGGAACTCGTTGGTGCTGGCCCGCAGGGTGTGGCCCAGCACCCGCAGCCCCACGAAGTGGCGGGTCAGCTTGAAGATGCGGAGGATGCGGACGAAGCGGACCACCCGCAGGAAGCCCAGCACGTCCCGGGCGGCTTTGGAGGAGAGGCCGCTGAGCCCCACCTCCAGGTAGAAAGGCAAAATGGCCACGAAGTCAATGATGTTGAGCAGGTTCTTGACGAAGAGCAGCTTGTCCGGGCAGCAGGCGACGCGCACCAGGAACTCCAGGGTGAACCAGAGGACGCAGACCCCCTCGATGTAGGTGAGGATGGGCTCCGTCTCCACCTTGCGGGTCAGCAGCACCGTGGTGGTGTTGCCCACCACCAGCGTCTCCGTCACGTTGACGTCGATGTTGAAGGCCTCGTGCGTCTCCAGGCAGAAGGTGGTGATGGAGACCAGGATGAAGAAGAGCGAGGCGAAGGCCACCACCTGCGGGAGGGGGGAGCGACACAGGGCCGGGGGGCTGGCTGGGGGAGGAGGCGGGCTTGGAGCTGGGCTTAGCTCAGCCTTGCCTAGCTGGCTTGGGTCAGCCTCTCCTAGCTGGCTTAGCTCAGCCTCGCCTAGCTGGCTTGGGTCAGCCTCGCCTAGCTGGCTTGGGTCAGCCTCTCCTAGCTGGCTTGGGTCAGCCTCTCCTAGCTGGCTTGGCTCAGCCTCGCCTAGCTGGCTTGGGTCAGCCTCTCCTAGCTGGTTTGGGTCAGCCTCTCCTAACTGGCTTGGGTCAGCCTCTCCTAGCTGGCTTGGCTCAGCCTCTCCTGACTGGCTTGAGTCAGCCTCTCCTAGATGGTTTGGGTCAGCCTCTCCTAGCTGGTTTGGGTCAGCCTCTCCTAGCTGGCTTGGGTCAGCCTCTCCTAGATGGTTTGGGTCAGCCTCTCCTAACAGGCTTGAGTCAGCCTCTCCTAGCTGGCTTGGCTCAGCCTCTCCTAGCTGGTTTGGCTCAGCCTCTCCTAACTGGTTTGGCTCAGCCTCTCCTGACTGGCTTAGCTCAGCCTCTCCTAGCTGGCTTGGCTCAGCCTCTCCTAGCTGGTTTGGCTCAGCCTCTCCTAACTGGTTTGGCTCAGCCTCTCCTGACTGGCTTAGCTCAGCCTCTCCTAGCTGGCTTGGCTCAGCCTCTCCTAGCTGGCTTAGCTCAGCCTCTCCTAGCTGGCTTAGCTCAGCCTCTCCTAACTGGCTTGGGTCAACCTCACCTAGCTGACTTGGGTGAATGACCTCCATCATTCCCTTCCAGCTCCTCCCATGCTGCCAAGGATCAGGACAGCAGCTCAGACCCAACCCAGCTCCCCTTAGAACCTTCTCCAGGGCAATTAACCTCCCCAAACCCCACAGGGGATCTCTGGACCTGAGGCTGCATCTGCTCCAGGATTAACCCTCTGCTGTCAGCCATTCAGCCTTTGGCCTTCAGGGCCCAGAACCTCTGCTGGGAGCTGCCCCATGGCTGGCAGCAGTGCAGGTCAGGTTGGTTGGGGCTGGGAGCAACCTACTCTGGCTGGGGATGTCCCTGGGGCCTGCAGGGGATTGGGCTGGGTGGGCTTTGAAGTTCCCTTCCCACCCAAATCATTCCATGAAGGCAGACCTGCACCAGCCTGGGTTTGGAGCAAGCTTCACTGGGAAGAGACAGGAAAAGGGGACTTTGGGAGAAGTCAGTCAAAGAGCTTCCCCCAAGGTGCATCCCACCCTCCCCAGAGGAGCTGCTTGCAACGCTGAGCACAGTGAGGTTTGGGTCTGGATGGCTCAGAGAGGTCCTTCTGCCCTCTCCTTGCTCCCTAGGGGTCAGTGGTGGACAATGTGCCCACAAATGGTCCCAGAGCAAGGTGAGGAGAAGAGAGCTCAGCATCCCGTTGATGCCAAGACCTGGTGACACCCAGATGCTGCCATTTCAGTTTAAGAAGGACACTGAGACACCTGAATGTGTCCAGAGAAGGGCAAGAAAGCTGGGGAGGGGTCTGGGGCACAGCCCTGGGAGGAGAGGCTGAGGGAGCTGGGGTTGCTTAGCCTGGAGAAGAGGAGGCTCAGGGGAGACCTTCTTGCTCTCTGCAACTGCCTGCAGGGAGGTTGTAGCCAGGTGGGGGTTGGGCTCTTCTCCCAGGCACCCAGCAGCAGAACAAGAGGACACAGTCTCAAGCTGTGCCAGGGGAGGTTCAGGCTGGAGGTGAGGAGAAAGTTCTTCCCAGCCAGAGAGATTGGCCCTGGGGATGTGCTGCCTAGGGAGGTGGAGTCCCCATCCCTGGAGGTGTTCAAGAAGGGCTTGGATGTGGCACTTGGAGCCATGGTTTGGTTAGTCAGGAGGTGCTGGGTGAGAGATTGGACTTGCTGATCTCTGAGGTCTTTTCCAGCCTTATTGATTCTATGATTCTATGACTTCTCCCTCTGCCTGGCTGGTGAGACCTTGGCCCTCTCTGTGCCACCTCCTCCCTGTGAGATGCTGTGGATGGGAGCTAGGAGGGGCAGGAGGCACAGGGTTTGAATCAGAGGCTGTGACACTTTGTGTCCCTCCCTTCCCCCCCTATCAATCCTGCTCAGCCTCCTCCCCAGGAGCAGGATGAGCTCATGATGAGTCCATCACCCACAGCAGCTGTTTCCAAGAGCCCCCCTCCCACCAAAAACAGGGAGGAGAAGGAAAAGCTTCTCTGCTACCTTCCCCCAGCACACAGCAGGTTTGGGAGCAGGTCCTGGTGCAGCACCACGCAGGATGGGACCTTTGGCTGTCAAACCACCTGAGTGGCTGCTTTCAGCAGGAGCCTGCTCCAGATGACAGCCCAGGTCCTGGCTGGAGTGAATCAGCAGCAGAAGCAGCCTGAGTCACGCTGAGCAACACCCAGCCCCGGCCACTGGTGGTAAGGAGCAGGCAGCCCTGAGCCTGCTGAGAGCATCCTGGAGGGGTGTCCCCGAGGGCAAACCCATGGGGGGCCAGCACAGACAGCAGCAGCCCTCCCAAAGTGAGGGCTGAAGCTTAATCCAGGCTGTTACTGGCAGAGTAATGCTTGTCCCCCCACACTGAGTGACTGGGGACAGACTGAGATGCTCCATGCAAAGAGGACATTGAGAGGCTGGAGTGGGTCCAGAGAAGGGCAGCAGAGCTGGGGAAGGGTCTGGAGAACAGGGCTGGGGAGGAGCAGCTGAGGGAGCTGGGGGGGTTGAGCCTGGAGCAGAGGAGGCTGAGGGAGACCTCATTGCTCTCTGCAGCTCCCTGAGAGGAGGCTGCAGCCAGGTGGGGCTTGGGGCAGGACAAGAGGAAATGGCCTCAAGTTGCCCCAAGGGAGGTTCAGCTTGGCCATGAGGAACAATTTCTTCCCTTTGAGGCTTGTCCAGGCCTGGCCCAGGCTGCCCAGGGGCAGTGGTGGAGTCTCCATCCCTGGAGGGGTTTGTAAGCCCTGGAGCTGTGGTGCTGAGGGCCATGGGGTGGTGGTGCCCTGGGCAGTGCTGGCTTGAGGGTTTGGCTCCATGGTCTTAAAAGTCTCTTCCAACCTAAACTATTCTACTGCTCTGTGACCCCCCTCAGACCACACACCACGATGTGGCTCCACTAGGGGCAGCTCCAGAGGCAGCCCTCCTCCAGTCAGCATTCCACAACTCAGGAAGCAGACCCAACAAACAACTGGGACCTTAAAGCAAGACCAGTTGAAGCAGACAGCTGTCTGCACAGGCCTGGCATGGCCACAACAATCTGCTCTTCAGTCGTGGCTGCCCCCTCCCTGGAGGTGTTCCAGGCCAGGCTGGATGTGGCCTTGAGCAAGCTGGGCTGGTGGGAGGTGTCCCTGCCCATGGCAGGGGGGTTGGAGCTGAATGATATTGAAGGTCCCTTCCAACCTTCCAACCTGGGTGGGGGATCTCAGGAAAACTTGAAGAGCAGAAACTCAACCTGGAGGCAGAAACTCAACCTGGAGGCAGAAACTCAACCTGGAGGCAGAACTCAACCTCAAAGCAGAAACTCAACTTGGATGCAGAAACTCAACCTGGAGGCAGAACTCAACCTGGAGGCAGAAACTCAACCTGGAAGCAGGAACTCAACCTGGAAGCAGAAACTCAACCTCAAAGGAGAAACTTAACCTCAAAGGAGAAACTCAACCTGGAAGCAGAAACTCAACCTGAAGGCAGAACTCAACCTGGAAGCAGGAACTCAGCCTGGAGGCAGAACTCAACCTGGAGGCAGAACTCAACCTGGAGGCAGAAACTCAACCTGGAAGCAGGAACTCAACCTGGAAGCAGGAACTCAACCTGGAAGCAGAAACTCAACCTCAAAGGAGAAACTTAACCTCAAAGGAGAAACTCAACCTGGAAGCAGAAACTCAACCTGGAAGCAGAACTCAACCTCGAAACAGAAACTCAACCTGTAGGCAGAAACTCAGCCTGGAGGCAGAAACTCAGCCTGGAGGCAGGAACTCAGCCTCAAAGCAGGAACTCAACTTCAAAGCAGAAGTCAACCTGGAGTCAGAAACTCAACCTGGAGGCAGAAACTCAACCTCAAAGCAGAAACTCAACCTGAAGGCAGAACTCCACCTGGAAGCAGGAACTCAGCCTGGAGGCAGAACTCAACCTGGAGGCAGAAACTCAACCTAGAGGCAGAACTCAACCTGGAGGCAGAACTCAACCAGGAGGCAGAAACTCAACCTGGAGGCAGAAACTCAACCTGAAGGCAGAACTCAACTTGGAGGCAGAACTCAACCAGGAGGCAGAAACTCAACCTGGAGGCAGAAACTCAACCTGGAGGCAGAATTCAACCTGGAGGCAGAAACTCAACCTGGAGGCAGAAACTCAACCTGGACGCAGAACTCAACCTGGAGGCAGAAACTCAGCCTGGACGCAGACCTCAACCTGGAGGCAGAAACTCAACCTCAAAGCAGGAACTCAGCCTCAAAGCAGAAACTCAACCTCAAAGCAGGAACTCAGCCTCAAAGCAAGAACTCAGGCTGGAAGCAGAAACTCAGCCTGGAAGTAGAAACTCAACTTGGAGGCAGAAACTCAACCTCAAAACAGAAGCTCAACCTGGAGGCAGAAACTCAACCTGGAGGCAGAACTCAACCTGGAGGCAGAAACTCAACCTGGAGGCAGAAACTCAACCTGGATGCAATGGAGGAAGAAGCAGCAAACCACCAAGCAGCTGCAGAGCCTCTGCAAACATTCAGGCAGTGAAGCAGAGGCTGCTGGAGGAGCCATGGAGGTGAGAGCTGCTTCAGCCCCAGGAGGAAAAACCACCTCTAAAAATAGCAGAGGCAAGTTCACAGCTGGTGTCAAGCAGCAGCCTCCCCTCCCCAAAGCCAGTGGTGCTGCTCCACTTTTGTGGCAGCTGAAGATCTGACCCTGAGAAGCCTTGCTCCAGGCTCAAGAGGTTTGGGGATTTGGGTTTCATTTCCCCAGTACTACCTTTACAATTCCACCAAAGCTCTTGTGGATGCCCAGGAGCCACCAAGGCAGCACCAGAAGTTCCACCAGGCAAGGCCTCCCCAACCTGCTGATGGCCCCAAGGTGCACTCAACACCTTGAGATGGGAGGCTCTAAAAAGCCAGAACCCGCCAAGGGCTCACTGGCCTGGAGGTCCCAATGGAAGTGGGGTCAGGAGCCCTCAAGCTGGGTTGCAGAGGGGAAAATGAGGAGCTCCAAGTCGAAGGGAATCATAGAATCATGGAAACAACCAGGTGAGAAAAGACCTCAGAGGTCATCAAGTCCAAGTTGTCACCCAGCACCTCCTGACAACTCAACCATGGCACCAAGGGCCTCAGCCAGGCTCTTCCTAAACACCTCCAGGGATGGGGACTCCACCACCTCCCTGGGCAGCACATCCCCAGGACCAATCTCTCTGGCTGGGAAGAACTTTCTCCTCTCCTGCTGGGAAGAACTTTCTCCTCTCCTGGGGGTGGGGGTGGGGGAGAATGGGTGGGTGTCTGGGGGGTCAGTGGGTGGCAGACAGGGGGTGAGGATGGGTGAGGATGGGTGAGGATGGGTGAGGATGGGTGAGGATGGGTGAGGATGGGTGGGGATGGGTGAGGATGGGTGGGGACGGGTGGGGATGGGTGAGGATGGGTGGGGATGGGTGGAGATGGGTGAGGATGGGTGGGGATGGGTGGAGATGGGTGAGGATGGGTGAGGATGGGTGAGGATGGGTGGGGATGGGTGGGGATGGGTGGAGATGGGTGGGGATGGGTGAGGATGGGTGAGGATGGGTGGGGATGGGTGGAGATGGGTGGGGATGGGTGAGGATGGGTGGAGATGGGTGAGGATGGGTGAGGATGGGTGAGGATGGGTGAGGATGGGTGGGGATGGATGAGGATGGGTGGGGACGGGTGGGGATGGGTGAGGATGGGTGGGGATGGGTGAGGATGGGTGGGGATGGGTGGGGATGGGTGGGGATGGGTGAGGATGGGTGAGGATGGGTGAGGATGGGTGGGGATGGGTGGGGATGGGTGAGGATGGGTGAGGATGGGTGGAGATGGGTGGGGATGGGTGGAGATGGGTGAGGATGGGTGGGGATGGGTGAGGATGGGTGGGGATGGGTGGGGATGGGTGGGGATGGGTGGGGATGGGTGGAGATGGGTGAGGATGGGTGGAGATGGGTGGGGATGGGTGGGGATGGGTGAGGATGGGTGGGGATGGGTGGGGATGGGTGGGGATGGGTGGGGATGGGTGGAGATGGGTGGGGATGGGTGGAGATGGGTGAGGATGGGTGGGGATGGGTGAGGATGGGTGGGGATGGGTGGGGATGGGTGGGGATGGGTGGGGATGGGTGGAGATGGGTGAGGATGGGTGGAGATGGGTGGGGATGGGTGGAGATGGGTGAGGATGGGTGGGGATGGGTGGGGATGGGTGGAGATGGGTGAGGATGGGTGGGGATGGGTGAGGATGGGTGAGGATGGGTGGGGATGGGTGAGGATGGGTGGAGATGGGTGAGGATGGGTGGGGATGGGTGAGGATGGGTGAGGATGGGTGGGGATGGGTGAGGATGGGTGGGGATGGGTGAGGATGGGTGGGGATGGGTGAGGATGGGTGAGGATGGGTGAGGATGGGTGGGGATGGGTGGAGATGGGTGAAGATGGGTGGAGATGGGTGGGGATGGGTGAGGATGGGTGGAGATGAGTGAGGATGGGTGAGGATGGGTGGGGATGGGTGAGGATGGGTGGGGATGGGTGGAGATGGGTGAGGATGGGTGGGGATGGGTGGGGATGGGTGAGGATGGGTGGAGATGGGTGAGGATGGGTGAGGATGGGTGGGGATGGGTGAGGATGGGTGGGGATGGGTGGAGATGGGTGAGGATGGGTGGGGATGGGTGGGGATGGGTGAGGATGGGTGAGGATGGGTAGGGATGGGTGAGGATGGGTGAGGATGGGTGAGGATGGGTGGGGATGGGTGGGGATGGGTGGAGATGGGTGAGGATGGGTGGGGATGGGTGGGGATGGGTGAGGATGGGTGAGGATGGGTGAGGATGGGTGAGGATGGGTGAGGATGGGTGAGGATGGGTGAGGATGGGTGGGGATGGGTGGGGATGGGTGAGGATGGGTGGGGATGGGTGGAGATGGGTGGGGATGGGTGGGGATGGGTGGGGATGGGTGAGGATGGGTGGGGATGGGTGAGGATGGGTGAGGATGGGTGGGGATGGGTGGGGATGGATGAGGATGGGTGGGGATGGGTGAGGATGGGTGGGGATGGGTGGGGATGGGTGAGGGTGGGTGGAGATGGGTGAGGATGGGTGGGGATGGGTGAGGATGGGTGGGTAGGGGTCTGTGGGCAACATTTGGGGGCTGATCTACGAGTAAGTGGGGAGGGAGATGCCTGTGCAGGGTGCCCAAGCCAGGAGCCCCAAATGCCCCCAGCTTGGGGTGGCTGGGGGTCAGTGTGGGGGCATGGATGTCTGGGGGGGCTGTGGGCAGCACTTTGGGGCCGATCTGAGGTGAACTGGGAGAAGAGGTGCCCAAGCCAGGAGGCCAAAACGCACCTGGGGTGGAAGGATACATCCTGGGCATGGGGGTAGGGACAGCGTGGGTACAATGGGGGGAGAGGGGGGTCGCTGGGGGGGGGGATGTCTGTGCCTGTGTGTGCTCCTGTGAGGCTGTACTGGGGGGCTCTGGGAGCCCTGGGTCCCCAGGGAGCTGCTGGGTGGGGGAGGTTGGGGGAGGCTGTGTTTGTGCCTGCACTGGCACGTGCTGATGGGCACCGTATGCTGCGTGTGGGTGGCATCAGCGCGGTGACAGAGGGGGGACAGGGGAGGTGGGGGGCAGGGAGGGCTCTCCTTGGGGCTGCTGCTGCTGGAGAGGAGGAGCACAATCCCCTTAGGGACAACCACTTGGATCCCATTTGCTTTGGGACCTGAGTTGGGTGCCAGGAGTCGCCAGCCCTGTCCCCGGCCCCCCTTGCCCTGCGCCACAGCTGGGCCATCGGAGGTGGGAATTTGGGGGTGGGCAGGCAGTGAGAGGAGCCTGAGGAGCACCCTGCCTGCCCTAGGGCATCCTGAAGCTCTGCCAGGACTCAGCCCTGCCAAGGACACTCCCTGGCAAACCCTTCCCGTGCCCAGGAGGTGCCCAGGCAGCACCTGAGGGGGCGAAGGGGGCGCTCAGTGGGCTTGCCCCCAGTTTCAGCCCAGCTGTGATGGGTTGGGAGGGGAGGGAGGGAGATGATGGAAGAGACTTCCCCTAGGGTGGGAGATGGCCAACGTGGGCCATGCTAGGAGGTGGGATAGGCCACTGGGAGAGTCCATCTCACCCTCTGGCCTCAAGTGGTGCCAGGGGAGGTGTAGGTTGGACACGGGGAGCAATCTGCTGGGCAGGGACTGGCAGAGGCTGCCCAGGGAGGTGGTGGAGTCCCCATCCCTGGAGGTGTTCAGGGAACCTGCAGCCATGGCACTTGGGGACACAGTTTGGTGGCCACGGAGGTGCTGGGCTGATGGTTGGACTCCATGCTCTTGGAGAGCTCTTCCCTCCAAGCCGAGGGCTCGAAGCCCTCAGTCCCTGCGCTCTCGCCACAGCCCCCAGCGCCGAGAGCCTCTTCCAACCTTACTGCCCCCAGGATTCTCCTGGGCTGGGCAGAAGGAAGACCCAACCCCAGCACGGCCCCCACCCCACCTCCCCGCTGGCACCTCCCGGGAGCTTACCCTTGCCGCCTTGGACGAGTAGGGATCCTCAAAGAGCGCCCACATCCTGGGCTGCCAATTCCGACAGCAGCCCCCTCCTCCGGCAGCCCCCGCCGCCCCCGCCGGCCTCTCATCCACTCCCAGGCGTTGGAGGGCCATCTCCCTACCCCCTTCTTCTTCAGGCTCCTCCCCGCCGGCCCCTCCGCCGGGCTCGGGGCTCTCGAAGATGTCGAGGGCCTCCTCGGCGTCGCGGTGCTGCCGGTAGGTCATCCAGCAGCAGGGCTCCACGTCGGTCTCGTCGATGCCCCAGTAGGTGAGCTCCTCCTCGAAGAGGGGCCCGCAGATGTCGGCCGGGCAGTGCAGCTTGCCCGTGCGGTAGTAGTTGAGGACGTAGGAGAAGATGCCGGGGTGCCGGTCGAAGAAGAACTCATTGCTTTGGCCGTCAAAGTCAAAGTTGCTCTGGGCGTCGGGGTCGGCCAGCCAGGCCAGGCGGGTCCCCGGCAGAGTCCGCAGGGTGCTTTTGTAGGTCTCATGCCGGGTGCCCCCCACGTTGATGGTGATCTTGTCCGACTCTTCCCCTTTGCCCATCTCTTCCTTCAGGCATGTTTTGGAGGGTGGTTTGTTCCCAGACTTGCGTCCACGGTAGGAGGAGACACACACGGAGCTGATCATAGATTTCGGTGGCTGGGAGATGCCCTCTACGTGCACCCTTCCTCCGGGCCGGGAGCTGGGGGGGAAGGGGGGGTCGGTAGAGGAAGGGGGGAAGGGGGTAGAGATGGGCCTGGGGAAGGGGAAAAGGTTGGGTTGGGTTGGGGGGAGGGGGAGGTCAGGCTCGGCTCTGGCCTCAGTGGGGAGCAGGCTGGAGCCGAGCCAGACGCCGCTGGGGGTTGACAGGGCGGGGGGTGTGGGGAAGCTGCAACCTTCAGCCCCTCCAAAAGCACCACCCCCACCTCTCCCCCCCTCACCCTCCCCCCCACCCCCCACCCCCGAAATAAAATCACCCTAAATCAGGAGCCAGCCCAGCCCCACCGGGCAGCAACAAGTGCAGGCAGGAGGGGGCTGCGGGCAGGGCTCGGGGAGCGGCGGGGATGGGGGTGTCTGGCAGCCCCTGCTCGGGGGGATGCGGCTGTCAAAGCCGGGAAGGGGGAGGCTGAGCCCTGAGCCAGGCTGCGTTCGCCTGTGTGTGTCCCCAACAGCTCCCCGGTACCTGCAGCGCCAGGCGCTGGGGGGGCCCCGCCGCCTGCCCCTCCCGCTCCCTCCGCCCCCCCTTCCGGACCGGGCTTGGGGATGCTTGGGGATGGGGGGGGGGGGCACCTCCCCGGTTCCCGGTGATGGAGGGGGGGTCGGGATGGGGATGGATTCGCACCCTCCGCCTCCTCCCCTCCCGTACCGCCCCCCCTCCCCCCTCCCCAAACCGGGCTCTGCCCTCCCTGGGGCGCGGGGGCTGCGGTGCCGGGGGTGGGAGGGGGGCTCCTGTTGCTCCCCGGCTGGGCTCGGAGCTGGGGTGGGGGGAGGCGGCGAGGGCTGCTCCGAGGCTCGGCGGGGGAAAAGGCGCCGCTGCCGCCGCCCCCCGGGGCTTTTATAGGGCTGGGAACCGGCGGCGGGGTTACGGGATCCGGCACCGCCCCATCGGGGGGCTGGGGACCCCTCCACACGCAGCCCCGCAGCCTCCCCGCCGCCGTCCTCCCTCCCAGCCCCGCATCCCTCCATCCATCCTCCCATTCCTCCATCCCCTCCACCCGTTCATGCCCCCACCCCCGCACCCCCAGGCCCCGGCTCACCGTGCGGGTGAGGCTTGAGTGAGGGGGGGTCTCGGTGTCAGCGAGGAGTGAGCCCCGGACACCCCCGCTCCGCTTCGCGCCGGCGGGGAAATGCAGCCCGGCGCTGCCTGCGGAGCCGGAGCCAGCTCTTGGCAGAGGCTCGGGCAGATCCCATCCCTCCCTGGCTCCCAACCCCTCGCTCACCGAGAGGTCAGGAGAGACTGATCCCGGCCCCGTGACCGGTGGGGAGCTGGGGAAGGGGACGCAGCCCTGACCTTCCTTCCCTCCCACCACCCTCGCCGAGCATCTTTTCTGTCCCATTTCGACTCCTGCGGGAAAGATGCCCCTTCCCCAGAGATGGGACTGAGGGTACCCAACCACCCCAGCCCCTTCTCCTAAACCCCCTGCCCCTAAACCCCCTTCCCACCCCAGCTCCTTCCCTTAACCCCCTTCCCTAAATCCCCTTTCCCTAATCCCCCTTCCCCCTACAGCCTCTTTCCCTGAACTCCCTTCCCCTGAACCCATTTCCCTAAGTGCCCTTTCCTCAAACCCTCTTCCCCCTAAACCCTCTTCCCCTCACCTCTCTTCCCCGGGGCCCTTTTCCCTAAGTCCCCTTCCCCTAAACCCTCTTCCCCTAAACCCCCTTTCTCCCCCAGCTCCTTCCCCTAACCCCTTTCCCTAAGTCCCCTTCCCTCGAACCCCCTTCCCCCTAAATCTCTTTGCCCTGAGCCCTCTTCCCTTAAACTCCCTTCCCCTAAGCCCTCTCTCCCTAAACCCCCTCCCTAGGGGGGGGGTCTCTAACCCCTCCCTGTGGTGCTGGTGGCTCTCAGCCCCATCTCCTAGGGCTGGGGAGGAGCTGAAGAGCTGTGGTGGCCCTGGGGACAAATCTGTCCCCAAGGCGAAGCCCCCGGGGACTCTCTTTCCTCCTGCACTGGGACTGCCGGTGCTTGGCTGAGGGGGGTGTGTGTGTTATTGGGGTGGGGGGCTCCTTGGTGAGGGGGAATTGAAGATGCAGGTGGGTATTTGGGGGGTCGTAGGGGGGTGTTATTGGCGTGGGGAGCTCCTTGGTGAGGGAGGGGAGTGGTGAAGATGCAGGTGGGCATTTGGGGGGTCAGAGGGGGTGTTATTGGGGGAGGGGGCTCCTTGGTGAGGGAGGAGGAGGTGAAGATGCAGGTGGGTATTTGGGGGGTCATAGGGGGGTGTTATTGGGGTGGGGAGCTCCTTGGTGAGGGAGGGTTGAAGATGCAGGTGGGTATTTGGGGGGGTCGTAGGGGGGTGTTATTGGGGTGGGGGACTCCTTGGTGAGGGAGGGGGAGGTGAAGATGCAGGTGGGCATTTGGGGGGTTGTAGGGGGGTGTTATTGGTGTGGGGGGAGTCCTTGGTGAGGGAGGGTTGAAGATGCAGGTGGGCATTTGGGGGGGTCATAGGGGGTGTTATTGGGGGAGGGGGCTCTTTGGCGCAGGGGGGGGATGCTGCCTCACTCCAGCACCTCCTTTCAGCCCCCACCACGTCCCCTCCTCACCCTTTGGCCCAGGTTTGTCCCCCTTCAGCGGCAGGCTCAGCCCTGAGAGAGGGGGGGTGGCGGTGAGGAGGGGGAGTCGGTAGCGGGGGTGGGGGGTAGGGGGCGGGGAGGGCGGCTGGGGACAAACGCTCCACCCCCCAAAGGAAGGGGGAAAAAGACAGAAAAAAAGAAGAGAAGAAGTAATAACTAAAGAGCAAGGAGGCGTCGAGAGCCGCGCTGCAAACCTTACCAGCGAGAGAGCCCTGGCTCCCGCCGCACTCCGCACCTCCCCGGGCCGGATCCTGAGCGGCTGGAGGTCGGTGGAAGCTCCACACCCCCAAAAAGACCAGCGGGGAATGAAAAAATAACCTGGAGCCCGAGGTGGGAGGGTGGAAAGGAACAAAAAAAAAACACCCCGTGCTGGGGGGGGCAAAAATGGAGCCTTGCATCACCGGCTCGGCGCGGCTCGGCTCAGCTCCTCATCGGCGACTTGGAAGGGAAAACAAAACCCACCCGAGAAAGAAAACAAGGCAAAACCCCCGCCAGGAGCTGAGGCTGCTGTTGGGTTGTTGTGATTTTGGGCTTCTCCAGCCGCTTTCATCCCGGGAAGAGCTGGGTGCACCCGAGCGCGGCCGCTCCCGGGGCTCCGGGAGGGAGGGAGGTGGCCAAGGCAGACAAATGGGGAAGGCAAAGAGATCTTGGAAGCCGGCGACGCCCGCCCAAAGCTGGCTGCTCTCGCCAAAAAGTGTCTGTGGGGGGTTAATGGTCGTGGGAGAAGGAGAAGGAGAAGGAGGAGGAGAAGGAGGAGGAGGAGGAGAAGGAGAAGGAGAAGGAGAAGGAGAAGGAGAAGGAGAAGGAGAAGGAGAAGGAGAAGGAGAAGGAGAAGGAGAAGGAGAAGGAGAAGGAGAAGGAGAAGGAGAAGGAGAAGGAGAAGGAGAAGGAGAAGGAGAAGGAGAAGGGAGAAGGAGAAGGAGAAGGAGAAGGAGAAGGAGAAGGAGAAGGAGAAGGAGAAGGAGAAGGAGAAGGAGAAAGCAGGGAAAGAAAAGAGAGAAATTAGAAGGATCTTAGAGAGCTGTCAGGGCTGGAAGGGAGCTCAAGGCTCAGCCAGCTCCAAGCCCCTGCCATGGGCAGGGACACCTCACACCACAGCAGCTTGCTCACAGCCACCTCCAGCCTGGCTGCAAACACCTCCAGGCAGGAGGCTTCCACCACCTCCTTGGGCAGCCTGGGCCAGGCTCTCACCACCCTCCTGGCCAACAACTTCTTCCTCACAGCCAATCTCCATCTCCCCACTTCTACTTCTGCTCCATCCCCCCCAGTCCTATCCCTCCCTGACACCCTCCAAAGTCCCTCCCCAGCTTTCCTGCAGCCTCCTGCAGCTCCTGGAAGGCCACAAGGAGGTCTCCTGGGAGCCTTCTCCTCTCCAGCCTGCACAACCCCAACTCTCTCAGGCTGTCTGCAGAGCAGAGCAGCTCCAGCCCTCTGCTCCTCCTCCTGGCCCTTCTCTGGACACCTTCCAGCCCCTCCAGAGCCTTCCTGGAGCAGAGGCTCCAGAACTGGACACAGAGCTCCATCTTGATGAATTGGTTGGATGTGAGAAAGAAGTTCTTCATAGAAAGAGAGATTGGCCCTGGGGCTGTGCTGCCCAGGGAGGTGGTGGAGTCCCCATCCCTGGAGGTGTTTTAGGAAGAGCCTGGATGAGGCCCTTGGTGCCATGGTTGAGTTGCTCAGGATGGTGCTGGGGGAGAAGGTTGGACTTGATGATCTCCAAGGTCTTTTCCAACCTGGTTAACTCTTCTCTTCTCTTCTCTTCTCTTCTCTTCTCTTCTCTTCTCTTCTCTTCTCTCTCTTCTCTTCTCTTCTCTTCTCTTCCTCTCTTCTCTTCTCTTCTCTTCTCTTCTCTTCTCTTCTCTTCTCTTCTCTTCTCTTTCTCTTCTCTTCTCTTCTCTTCTCTTCTCTTCTCTTTCTCTTCTCTTCTCTTCTCTTCTCTTCTCTTCTCTTCTCTTCTCTTCTCTTTCTCTTCTCTTCTCTTTCTCTTCTCTTCTCTTCTCTTCTCTTCCCTTCCCTTCCCTTCCCTTCCCTTCCCTTCCCTTCCCTTCCCTTCCCTTCCCTTCCCTTCCCTTCCCTTCCCTTCCCTTCCCTTCCCTTCCCTTCCCTTCCCTTCCCTTCCCTTCCCTTCTATTCAAGGACCTTTTTGGAGCAAGGAGGAGTCACTTCTGCAGGGACCTCCTGCAGGGCTGAAGGTATCTCAGCTCACAGCCAGGTGAAGGAGGTGATGAAGCTTAAGGACATGCACTCAGGTTGTGCCAGGGGAGGCTGAGGTTGGAGAGGAGGACAAAATTCTTTGCTGGAGGAGTGGTCAGGGATTGGCAGAGGCTGCCCAGGGAGGTGGTGGAGTCCCCATGCCTGGAGGTGGCCAAGCAAGCTGTGGCCATGCCACCTGGGGCCCATGGCTTGGGGGCCATGGGGAGGTTGGGTTAGTGTTGGCCTGGGTGATCCTAGAGGTCCTTTCCCAACCTTAATGATTCTATGAGCAGCACTTGGAGGGTCTCAGGAAGGATCAGCTCCAACCTGGAGACCCTTGAGTGGGTCCTCAGGATGTGCTAAGGGGTCTGTGGATGTCATCTCCAGCATGGCACCCTGAGCCCTGCCCACGGCCTGGCACATGGGAGGCACGTCCCCAGCTTGGCACACCCAGACCAGAACAGGGGGCCATGGGGGTGCTCAGAGGGCCTCAGGGAGAGGCTGGGGACCTGCTGGGATCTCACAGTGTCTCCATCCATGGAAGGATGGAGGAGGAAGGTGGCCCACAGCTGGCTTCAGGGAGAGCTGGATCCTGCCTTGGGGTGGAGGTGGACAACTCAACCTCTCCTGGTGCTGCCAGCCCAGGATGCTGTTGACAAAAAGCAGCCCCTCCATGCTCCAGCCGAGGTCTCTGCCCTCTTCTCCCCATGCTTTTGGTGGGCCAGGTCCATCCCTGCCCTCTGGGTGGTGGCACCCACAGCACCTCGGGGTGCTGACGCCGCAGGGCAGCTCGGGGTGGGGGGGGTAGGGGTGGGGTGAGCCCCCTGGGACCTTTCAGGGCACTCCCCTGGAGCTGCCTCTCCCCAGAGAAGCCTGCACAAGCTGCGGGCAAGGTTCTCCTCTGCCAGGCGAAGGTCTCAGCTAAAGCTGCCCAGCCCCAGCCCAGCTTGTGTGGGTGGCACGGGCAGCGTTTGCCAGCCCCCCTCCCTCCGCCAGCTCTGCCTGGAAGGGGAGCTGGATCATCCCCTGAGCCCCCCTGCCAGGGGCTGCACCCCCGGTCGGCAGGGCCCTCGAGCTGCTGTCGCACAGTGCCACCTTGTGGGTCCTGGCACCTGCGGCTGGAGCCAGGCTGGCAGAGCAGCCAGGGCGTCTCGGGCTGCGGCTGGCTCCATCCGCGGCACCGCTGATGCAATTTGGCTCCACAAAAGCAATTTGGGAGCGGGAGGAGGAGGCTGGGCGGGGGCGGGGGCGGCGCTGGCCAGCAGCCGCCGGAGGAACGGTCAGGAGAGCAGCCCCGAGCCGCTGCTGGGCCCGCCTCGGGGCCCCTGTGCCAGGGAGGGGGCACAGGGAGGGGGCACAGTGTCGCCTGCAGGGTAAATCCCGAGGTGCCCGGGGCAAGCACTGCAAGATGCAGCTGGTGGAAGCCAGGGCTGCAGCCGCCATGGGTCTGTACCCACCACGGGGCACTCCCCACCATGGGTCTGTGCCCATCATGAGTCAGTACCCACCATGGGTCTCTGTCCACCATGGGTCTGTGCCCATCATGAGTCAGTACCCACCATGGGTCTGTGCCCACCATGGGTCTGTGCCCACCACGGGCAGTGCCCATCATGATCAGTACTAAACCAAACCCAACCAAACCAAACCCAACCCAACCAAATCAAACTAAACCCAACCAAATCAATCAAACTAAACCAAACCAAATCAATCTAAACCAAATAAAATCAAACTAAATCAAACCAAATCCAACTAAACCCAACCCAACCCAGCCAAACCCAACCAAATCAATCAAACTAAACCAAATTAAATCAAACTAAATCAAACCAAACCAAACCCAAATAAATCCAACCAAACCCAACCCAACTCAACCCAACCAAACCCAACCCAACCAAACCCAAACCAAATCAAACTAAACCAAACACAACCCAATCAAACTAAACCAAATCAAACCAAACCAAACCAAACCCAACCAAACCAAATCAAACCAAACCCAACCCAACCAACCCCAAATCAAACTAAACCCAACCAAACCAAACCCAACCCAACCAAATCAATCAAACTAAACCAAATCAAATCAAACTAAATCAAACCAAACCAAACCCAAATAAACCCAACCAAACCCAACCCAACTCAACCCAACCAAACCCAACCCAACCAAACCAACAAATCAAACTAAACCAAACACAACCCAATCAAACTAAACCAAATCAAAACCAAACCAAACCAAACCATTGAGGTTCTGGTGCAGATCCAGAGAAGGGCAACAAAAGGTCTGGAGAAGAGGGCTGGGGAGGAGCAGCTGAGGGAGCTGGGGGGGGTTGAGCCTGGAGCAGAGGAGGCTGAGGGAGACCTCATTGCTCTCCCTGAAAAGGAGGTTGGAGCCAGGTGGGGGTTGGGCTCTGCTCCCAAGGAGCAAAAGACAGGACAAGAGGAAATGGCCTCAAGTTGTCCCAGGGCAGGTTCAGCTTGGCCATGAGGAACAATTTCTTCCCTTTGAGGCTTGTCCAGGCCTGGCCCAGGCTGTTCAGGGCAGTGGTGGAGTCCCCAGCCCTGGAGGGGTTTGTAAGCCCTGGAGCTGTGGTGCTGAGGGCCGTGGGTTGGTGGTGCCCTGGGTAGTGCTGGGTTAAGGCTTGGACTTGATGACCTTCAGGGTCTCTTCCAGCCTGACCAGCTATGGGATTCTGCAAAATGAGGCTCTCCATGCTGGGCAGTGGCCTGAGGACAAAACTGCCCTGGCCACAGCCTGCCAGCAGCCTTTCCTTGGACACTGTTCTGTGGTGGGGACCTGTGTCCCCTCCCTGGGCCTGAGCCTCTTCCCAAATCCAGAGCCACCCAGCACAGGGGTGGCTGAGCCCCCCCCCGCCCCCCCCAGCTCAGCACAGCAGTGAGACCCCAAAGCTCAGAGAGACCCCAAACCCCAGAGACTCCAAGCTGCAGAGACCCCAAACCACAGAGACCCCAAAATCTCAGACTCCAAACCACAGAGACCCCAAACCTCAGAGAGACCCCCAAACCTCAGAGCTCTCAAGCTGCAGAGATCCAAAACACAGAGACCCCCAACCACAGAGGACCCCCAACCACAGAGAGCCCACAAACTGCAGAGACCCCAAACCTCAGAGAGACCCCAAACTACAAAGACCCACAAACCTTAGAGCCCCCAAACTGCAGAGACCCCAAACTGCAGAGACTCCAAAGTGCAGAGAGACCCCAAAGTGCAGAGACCCCAAACCTCACAGACTCCAAACTGCAGAGACCCCAAACCTCAGAGAGACCCCAAGCTGCAGAGACCCCAAACTGCAGAGACCCCAAGCTGCAGAGACTCCAAACCTCAGAGACCCCAAGCTGCAGAGACCCCAAACCTCACAGACTCCAAACTGCAGAGAACCCCAAACTGCAGAGCCCCAAACTGCAGAGACCCCAAACCTCAGAGACTCCAAACCAGAGAGTCCCCAAACCTCAGAGACCCCAAGCTGCAGAGACTCCAAACCTCAGAGACTTCCAAGCTACAGAGACCCCAAACCTCAGAGACCCCAAGCTGCAGAGACTCCAAACCTCAGAGACCCCAAACTACAAAGACCCCAAACCTCAGAGAGACCCCAAGCTGCAGAGACTCCAAACCTCAGAGGTCCCAAGCTGCAGAGACCCCCAAACTGCAGAGACTCCAAACCTAAGAGGACCCAAGCTGCAGAGACCCCAAGCTGCAGAGACTCCAAACCTCACAAACTCCAAACTGCAGAGTCCCCAAACCTCAGAGACCCCAAACTGCAGAGACCCCAAACCTAAGAGACTCCAAACTGCAGAGTCCCCAAAACCTCAGAGAGACCCCAAGCTGCAGAGACCCCAAAACTGCAGAGACTCCAACCACAGAGACCCCAAGCTGCAGAGACCCCCAAACCTCAGAGACCCCAAACA
>NW_027142602.1:0-51693 GCF_026170545.1 Melanerpes formicivorus | reverse complement strand
TCTGCCTCTGACCTCCTCTGGGTGCAGTCCTGCCCTCTGCATCCAAGGCAGCCACTCAAGACCCCCACATGCCCATGGGGGCTGCCTGCAACCCAAAACCTCATCCAGGTCCCCTGCCCTCAGCTCTGCAGTGCAGCCAGCACACTGTGCTGGACCAAAGCTTGAGGTGCAGCCAGCTTGGACCCAAATAGGACACCAGGAGCTGAAGCTGAGAGACAGGAAGTGGAACAAAGGCAGCAGGGCTCTGTTCTTCTATCCCAGCTCTGAATGAGCTCCAGGCTCTGCCTCTGACCTCCTCTGGGTGCAGTCCTGCCCTCTGCATCCAAGGCAGCCACTCAAGACCCCCACATGCCCATGGGGGCTGCCTGCAACCCAAAACCACATCCAGAACCTCTGCCCTCAGCTCTGCAGTGCAGCCAGCACACTGTGCTGGACCAAAGCTTGAGGTGCAGCCAGGCTGGACCCAAAATAGGACACCAGGAGCTAGGGGTGAGAGACAGGAAGTGGAACAAAGCCAGCAGGGCTCTGTGGATCCATCCCAGCCTCAAATGAACTCCAGGCTCTGCCTCTGACCTGTTCTAGGTACAACCCTCCCCTCTGCATCCACCACAAGCACACAAAGCAGCCATCTGAGACCCCCACATGCCCATGTGATGGCCCCAAAACCGTGTCCAGAACCTCTGCCCTCAGCTCTGCAGTGCAGCCAGCACACTGTGCTGGACCAAAGCTTGAGGTGCAGCCAAGCTGGACCCAAGGTAGGACACCAGGAGCTAAGGCTGAGAGACAGGAAGTGGAACAAAGCAGCAGGGCTCTGTGGATCCATCACAGCCCTGAATGAGCTCCAGGCTCTGCCTCTGACCTCCTCTGGATGCAGTCCTCCCCTCTGCATCCAAGGCAGCCACCTGAGACCCCCACATGCCCATGGGGGCTGCCTGCAACCCAAAACCACATCCAGGTCCCCTGCCCTCAGCTCTGCAGTGCAGCCAGCACACTGTGCTGGACCAAAGCTTGAGGTGCAGCCAGGCTGGACCCAAAACAGGACACCAGGAGGTAAGAGTGAAAGACAGGAAGTGGAACAAAGCCAGCAGGGCTCTGTGGATCCATCCCAGCCCTGAATGAGCTCCAGGCTCTGCCTGAGACTCCTCTGGGTGCAGTCCTCCCCTCTGCATCCAAGGCAGCCACCTGAGACCCCCACATGCCCATGGGGGCTGCCTGCAATCCAAAACCTCATCCAGGTCCCCTGCCCTCAGCTCTGCAGTGCAGCCAGCACACTGTGCTGGACCAAAGCTTGAGGTGCAGCCAGGCTGGACCCAAAACAGGACACCAGGAGCTAGGGGGTGAGAGACAGGAAGTGGAACAAAGCCAGCAGGGCTCTGTGGATCCATCCCAGCCCTGAATGAGCTCCAGGCTCTGCCTGAGACCTCCTCTGGGTGCAGTCCTCCCCTCTGCACCCAACACAAGCAGCCCCTCAAGACCCACCATGGCCAAAGGTGCTCCCTGCAACCAAAACTATGTCCAGAACCTCTGTCCTCAGCTCTGCAATGCAGCCAGCACACTGTGCTGGACCAAAGCTTGAGGTGGCAGCCAGCCTGGACCCAAAGCAGGCCAGCAGGAGCTACGTGTGCCCTGCAGCTGGGAAGATGCTGGGATGCAGGAGCTGGCTGCAGCATGCTCCAGCCCAGCAGGGGTGAGGTGCAGCAGCCCCAGGGGGGAAGTGCTGACTGCTCAGGTCTTCATCTGAGGCAGTGACTCATCGTGGGGATGACACCAGAGAGGGATTAATTATTGAGGGCACTGCAGGTCTGGCAGCTCAGGGGGCTGGGGGGCACCTCGAGTGGTGCAGTGCTGGCCACAAGGGGAGAGCTGAGCTGGGCTGGGGATGGGAGGAAGACTTAAGGAAGATATTTTGATGCTGAGGGTGGGGAGAGCCCTGGCCCAGGTTGCTCAGAGAGCTGCCCCATCCCTGCCACCACTGCAGGTGAGGTTGGTTGGGGCTGGGAGCAACCTGCTCTAGGTGTAGAAGTCTCTGCTGACTGCAGAGGGGTTGGGCTGGATGGGCCTGAAAGGACTCTTCCCACCCAAACCACTCTGGGATTCCCTGACCCTGGGGGCTCTGTTCAGTGCTGCTGGGCAGGGTCCACCTCCCATGGCTGCACAGGAGAGGGCTGGAGAGCTGGGTCTGGATTGCTGAGGAGCAACCTCCCTCCCATCACTGCCATGAAGGCTGCTGGGGCTCAGCATGGCTGGAGGAGACTTTGCCCTTCAGGATGCTCCTGGAAGCCCAAGGGGGACACACGGGGTGGGCAGGCTGGGGAAGGGGAGGTTGGGAAGGGGAGGTTGGGAAGGGGAGGATGAGAAGGGGAGGATGGGAAGGGGAGGTTGGGAAGGAGAGGTTGGGAAGGGGAGGTTGGGAAGGGGAGGATGGGAAGGGGAGGTTGGGAAGGGGAGGATGGGAAGGGGAGGATGGGAAGGGGAGGATGGGAAGGGGTGGTGGGGAAGGGGAGGATGGGAAGGGGAGGATGGGAAGGGGTGGTGGGGAAGGGGAGGATGGGAAGGGGAGGTTGGGAAGGGGAGATTGGGAAGGGGAGGATGGGAAGGGGTGGATGGGAAGGGGAGGTTGGGAAGGGGAGATTGGGAAGGGGAGGATGGGAAGGGGTGGATGGGAAGGGGAGGTTGGGAAGGGGAGATTGGGAAGGGGAGGATGAGAAGGGGAGGATGAGAAGGTGAGGATGAGAAGGTGAGGATGGGAAGGTGAGGATGGGAAGGGGTGGTGGGGAAGGGGAGGTTGGGAAGGGGAGGTTGGGAAGGGGAGGATGGGAAGGGGTGGATGGGAAGGGGAGGATGGGAAGGGGAGGATGGGAAGGGGAGGATGGGAAGGGGAGGTTGGGAAGGGGAGGATGGGAAGGGGTGGATGGGAAGGGGAGGATGGGAAGGGGAGGTTGGGAAGGGGAGGGATGGGAAGGGGTGGATGGGAAGGGGAGGTTGGGAAGGGGAGATTGGGATGGGGTGGATGGGAAGGGGAGGTTGGGAAGGGGAGATTGGGAAGGGGAGGATGGGAAGGGGAGGTTGGGAAGGGGAGATTGGGAAGGGGAGGATGGGAAGGGGTGGTGGGGAAGAGGAGGATGGGAAGGAGAGGTTGGGAAGGGGAGGTTGGGAAGGGGAGGATGGGAAGGAGAGGTTGGGAAGGGGAGGTTGGGAAGGGGCTGGAGCCTGCTCAATGCAGCCCTTGGGACACAGGGGAGTGGAGGAACCACCTCTGCTCTCCTCCACCCTCAGGTTTCCAAACTGCCCCAGCAGGAGTTTGGGGCTGCAGCAAGAAGTCAGCCTGGGATTCACCTTGACTCTGGAGGGGGAAGCTGAGAACCCTTCAGGAAGAGGCTGTCCTGGAGCTTCCTGCACCTCTCGAATAGATGAGCACACAGCTCCTGGCTGCCCCTTTCCTCCTTCAGAGCCCTAAACCCCACTTTAGAGCCAAGGAAACCTACTTCAGAGCCCAAAACCCCCACTTCAGAGCCCCTAAACCCCACTTTAGAGTCAAGGAAACCTACTTCAGAGCCCAAAAACCCCCACTTCAGGGTCCAAATCCCCCACTCTTGAGCCCCAAACTCCCACTTTAGAGTCAAAGGAACCTACTTCAGAGCCCAAATCCCCCACTTCAGAGCCCTAAACCTCACTTTAGAGTCAAAGAAACCTCCTTCAGAGTCCTAAACCCCACTTCAGAGCCCTAAAACCCACTTTAGATTCAAAGAAACCTACTTCAGAGTCCAAACCCTCACTTTAGAGCCCAAATAACTTCATCCTGCCCCTAGGATCCACACCCTGACCCACCTTAGAGTCCAAACCTCCCACTAGAACTCCAAACCTCACTTTAGAGTCCCAAACTCCCACTCCAGAGCCCCAGACCTCCACTTTGGAGTCCAACTCCCCACCTTAGAGTCCAAACCCCTCACTTTACAGCCCCAAAGCCCACATTAGAGCCTCCAAACCCCACTTGAGAGTCCCCAAAACCCCACTTTAGAGTCCAAACCCCTCACTTTACAGCCCCAAACCCCACTTTAGAGCCCCCAAAATGGCACATTAGAGTCAAACCCCCCACTTTAGAGTCCTCACCCCCACTTCAGAGTCCTCAAACCCCCACTTCAGAGTCCAAACCCCCACTTTAGAGTCCAAACCCCCACTTGAGAGTCCCCCAAACCCTCACTTTAGAGTCCAAACCCCCACTTTAGAGTCCAAACCCCCACTTGAGAGTCCCCCAAACCCTCACTTTAGAGTCCAAACCCCCACTTTAGAGTCCAAACCCCCACTTCAGAGTCCTCAAACCCCCACTTCAGAGTCCAAACACCCACTTTAGAGTCCAAACCCCCACTTGAGAGTCCCCAAAACTCCACTTGAGAGTCCCCAAACCCCACTTTAGAGTCCAAACCCCCACTTGAGAGTTTCCCAAACCCCCACTTCAGAGTCCCCCAAACTCCCACTTTAGAGCCCAAAACCCCACTTCAGAGTCCAAACCTCACTTTAGAGTCCCAAACCCTCACTTCAGAGTCCCCAAACCCCCACTTTAGAGCCCAAAACCCCACTTCAGAGTCCAAACCTCACTTTAGAGTCCCAAACCCTCACTTCAGAGTCCCCAAACCCCCACTTTAGAGTCCCAACCTCACTTTAGAGTCCCAAACCCTCACTTTACAGCCCCAACCCCCACTTCAGAGTCCCCAAACCCCCACTTTAGAGTCCAAACCCCCACTTCACAGTCCCCAAAACCTCACTTTAGAGTCCAAACCCCCACTTCAGAGTCCAAACCCCCACTTGAGAGTCCCCCAAACCCCACTTCAGAGTCCAAACCCCCACTTGAGAGTCCCCAAAACCCCACTTGAGAGTCCCCCAAGCCCCACTTTAGAGTCCAACTCCCCACTTTACAGTTCAAACCCTGCTTTAGAGCCCCCCAAACCCTCACTTTAAAGCCCAAAACCCCACTTTAGAGTCCAAACCTCACTTTAGAGTCCCAAACCCTCACTTCAGAGTCCCCAAACCCCCACTTTAGAGTCCCAAAACCCCACTTTAGAGTCCCAAACCCTCACTTTACAGCCCCAACCCCCACTTTAGAGTCAATCCCCCACTTCAGAGTCCCCAAACCCCCACTTCAGAGTCCAATCCCCCACTTGAGAGTCCCCAAACCCCACTTCAGAGTCTAAACCCCCACTTCAGAGTCCCCCAAACCCCACTTTAGAGTCCAATCCCCCACTTCAGAGCCTCAAACCCCACTTTAGAGTCCAAACCCCCACTTTAGAGTCCCAACCCCCCACTTTAGAGTCCAATCCCCCACTTCAGAGCCACAAACCCCCACTTTACAGTCCAAACCCCCACTTTAGAGTCCCCAAACCCCCACTTTAGAGTCAAATCCCCCACTTCAGAGTCCCCAAACCCCACTTCAGAGTCCAATCCCCCACTTCAGAGTCCCCAAACCCCCACTTTAGAGTCCAATCCCCCACTTCAGAGCCACAAACCCCACTTCAGAGTCCAATCCCCCACTTCAGCGTCCCCAACCCCCCACTTTAGAGTCCAAACCCCCACTTCAGAGTCCCCAAACCCCACTTCAGAGTCCCCAACCCCTACTTCAGAGTCCCCCAAGCCCCACTTTAGAGTCCAATCCCCCACTTCAGAGCCACAAACCCCACTTTAGAGTCCAAACCCCCACTTCAGAGTCCCCAAACCCCCACTTTAGAGTCCAATCCCCCACTTCAGAGCCACAAACCCCACTTTAGAGTCCAAACCCCCACTTTAGAGTCCCCAAACCCCCACTTTAGAGTCCAATCCCCCACTTCAGAGCCACAAACCCCACTTTAGAGTCCAATCCCCCACTTCAGAGCCACAAACCCCACTTCAGAGTCCAAACCCCCACTTCAGAGCCCACACCACCCCCACGCTCCCCCTAGCACCCACTCCCCCCAAGGCTCGGCGAGGCAGGACCGGGCTGCATCCCCTTCCCCACGGCCAGCACACCCCCCACACCCCTTCGTCCCCCCCTCCCCCTTGCCCCTAGCCCCTCTCTCACCTCCTCCATTCTTCTGGCAGAGGTAGGGGGAAGCGCCAGACGTTGCCCAGCCCCACGGAGTAGCCGATCTGAGCCAGGATGTACTGCAGCTTGCTGTTCCACGCCGGGCGGTTCTCCGCCTCCAGCTCCTCGTCTCCATCCTTCTGCTTGTCCCAGGGCTCGCCGGCGACGTTGAGGACGCTGCGCTTGTAGTCCACGGGCTCCTCGTGGGCCAGCAGGTCGGCCACCGACTCGGTGACGTGCTCGCTGCTGTGCTCCCGCTGCGTCACTTTGCTGTTCTTCGGCATCGGGACGGCTCCGGCCGGCGCCCCCCGCACCGCCGCGCCCCGGCGCCCCGGGGGCGGGGGGGTCCGCGGGAAGGGGAGAAGAAGAAGGATGGTCCCTCCGGGGAACGGCGCCTGGGCGAGCCTACAGCTCCAAGCTCACCTCCTCTTCATCGGCGGGACCTGGGCGGGGAAGAGCAGACGGAGAGGGGAGGTGAGGGACAGGGTCTGCAGCAGCGGGGGGATGGTGGAAGGCTGGGGCAGGATGGGGCCAGGGAGGTGGTTTGGGCTCCATCCATGGAGATAGTCAAGGGGAGGCTCTGGGCAGCCTGATCTAGGGGAGGATCTCCCTGCTGAGGGTGGTGGAAGACTTGGACAAGCCGGAGCAGGGAAGTGGTTGGAGCTCCATCCATGGAGATAGTTGAGGTGAGGCTCTGGGCAGCCTGATCTAGGGGAGGATGTCCCTGCTGAGGGTGGTGGAAGGCTGGGACAGGCTGGGTCAGGGAGGTGGTTGGGGCTCCATCCATGGAGATAGTCGAGGTGAGGCTGGGCAGGGCTCAGAGCAGCCTGATCTAGGGGGGGATGTCCCTGCTGAGGGTGGTGGAACTCTGGGACAGGTTGAGCCAGGGAGGTGGTTAGGTCTTCATCCATGGAGACAGTCAAGGGGAGGCTCTGGACAGCCTGATCTAGGGGAGGATGTCCCTGCTGAGGGGTGGTGGAAGACTTGGACAAGCCGGAGCAGGGAAGTGGTTGGAGCTCCATCCATGGAGATAGTTGAGGGTGAGGCTCTGGGCAGCCTGATCTAGAGGGAGATGTCCCTGCTGAGGGTGGTGGAAGGCTGGGACAGGTTGAGCCAGGGAGGTGGTTGGGGTTCCATCCATGGAGATAGTCAAGGGGAGGCTCTGGGCAGCCTGATCTAGGGGAGGATGTCCCTGCTGAGGGTGGTGGAACTCTGGGACAGGTTGAGCCAGGGAGGTGGTTAGGTCTTCATCCATGGAGACAGTCAAGGGGAGGCTCTGGGGCAGCCTGATCTAGGGGAGGATCTCCCTGCTGAGGGTGGTGGAAGGCTGGGACAGGTTGGGTCAGGGAGGTGGTTGGGGCTTCATCCATGGAGATAGTCGAGGTGAGGCTGGGCAGGGCTCAGAGCAGCCTGATCTAGGGGAGGATGTCCCTGCTGAGGGTGGTGGAAGACTTGGACAAGCTGGAGTAGGGAAGTGGTTAGAGCTTCATCCATGGAGATCATTGAGGTGAGGCTCTGGGCAGCCTGATGTAGAGGGGGATGTCCCTGCTAACTGCAGAGGGACCATGAGGGTGGTGGAAGGCTGGGACAGGATGGGTCAGGGGAGGTGGCTGGGGATCCATCCATGTATTCAAGGTGAGGCTGGAGAGGGCTCTGGGCAACCTGATGTAGTGGGGATTGTCCCTGCTGGCTGCAGAGGGACCATGAGGGTGGTGGAATACTGGGCTGGTTGGAGCAGGGGGGTGGCTGGGGCTTCATCTGTGGTGATAGTCGAGGTGAGGCTGGACAGGGCTCAGAGCAGCCTGATTTAGGGGGGGATGTCCCTGCTGAGGGTAGTGGAAGACTTGAACAAGCTGGAGCAGGGAGGTGGTTGGGGCTCCATCCATGGAGATAGTCGAGGGGAGGCTCTGGGCAGCCTGATCTAGGGGAGGATGTCCCTGCTGAGGGTGGTGGAAGACTTGGACAAGCTGGAGTAGGGAAGTGGTTAGAGCTTCATCCATGGAGATCATTGAGGTGAGGCTCTGGGCAGCCTGATCTAGAGGGGGATGTCCCTGCTGAGGGTGGTGGAAAGCTGGGACAGGTTGGGTCAGGGAGGTGATTGGAGCTCCATCCATGGAGGTAGTCGAGGTGAGGCTCTGGGCAGCCTGATCTAGGGGAGGATGTCCCTGCTGACTGCAGAGGGACCATGAGGGTGGTGGAATGCTGGGGCTGGTTGGAGCAGGGGGGTGGCTGGGGCTCCATCCATGGAGATATTTGAGATGAGGCTGGAGAGGGCTCTGAGCAACCTCAGCTTCTCCTCCCAGGGCTGTGCCCCAGACCCCCCCCCAGCTTTGTTGCCCTGCTCTGGACACCTTCCAGCAGCTCAACCTCTTTCCTGACCTGAGGAGCCCAAAACTGGACACAGGACTCCAGGTGTGGCCTCAGCAGTGCTGAGCACAGGGCAGGATGAGCTCCCTGCTCCTGCTGGCCACACTCTGCCTGCTGCAGGCCAGGCTGCCCTTGGCCTTCTTGGCCACCCCCTGGGCACACTGCTGGCTCCTGTTCAGCTGCTCTCCACCACTCCCCCCAGGTCCCTCTCTGTTTGGCAGCTCTCAGCCACTCTGCCCCCAGCCTGTGGCACTGCCTGGGGTTGGTGTGGCCAAGGTGCAACCCTTGGCACTTGGGCTTGTTGAATGCCATCCTGCTGGATCAGACTGCTGTGGCTGGAGATGTGCTGTCCTCTGAACCCAGACTTGGATCTGGAGCTTCTGGTTGCCACCAGGCTTTGGGTGACCTCTGAGCACCGAGGTGACCAAAGGGTGAGCTTCAGATCTGCACCTGAGTTATGGGGGAGCAGGATTTGGCTCCTGACTGCTGCTCCTGCCTCCTGTTGCCCCTGTGTGCTCTGAGGGAGGGTGACTCCTCTACCAGATTCAATTATCCTTGGAGGAAAGGGCTGACCAAGTCTTCTTCCCCTTCTAAAGTCTTCTCTTTCCCCAGGGCAGAGCCCCAGCAGTGCCCAGGAGGCTACCTCTGGGGCTGCTCTTTTTGCCCACAGGCTGGTTTGGGTGGGAGAGGACCTTCAAAGCTCCTCCACTCCAACCCCTCTGGCCACAGGAGTCCAGGTGTGGCCTCAGCAGTGCTGAGCACAGGGCAGGATGAGCTCCCTGCTCCTGCTGGCCACACTCTGCCTGCTGCTTCCTTTCACCCCTGCAGAAAGTTCTCTCTCTCTCCTCTCTGCCAGGCTCAGTTCCTGGTTCAGAAGCTATTTCTGGCTGCTGGCTGCATCCGTTGCCAGGCAACCCTGTGGGCTCCACAGCTCTCCTGGATCCAGCTCCTCAGGAGGAGCTGCTCCAGTGCTCCTTCCAAGGCTGGCCCAGGCAATATTTAACTGCCTAACGAGGGCTCCCTCAGGGACAGCTCCGGAGGCTCCGGCGGCTCCGGCGCCGCAGTTAGCAGCACGCAGCCACCCCGGGGCCTGGAGCAGCCCCAGCCAGCAGGAACTCAGAGGCTGGAGGAAAAGGCCTCCTCCAGCAGCCAAGGAAATCATAGAATCATAGAATCAATCAGGTTGGAAGAGAGCTTAGAGCTCAGCAAGTCCAAGCTGTCCCCCAGCACCTCCTGACAACCAAACCCTGGCTCCAAGGGCCACATCCAAGCCCCTCCTGAACACCTCCAGGGATGGAGACACCACCACCTCCCTGGGCAGCACATTCCAAGGGCCAATTACTCTTCCTGGGTACAGGAGGGAAGCAAAACAGTGGCCAGGAGAAGCCCTCACCCTTGCTTGACCTCTCTTTGGTCATAGAATCAATCAGGTTGGAGAAGACCTCAGAGCTCAGCAAGTCCAGGCTGTCCCCCAGCACCTCCTGACAACCAAACCATGGCTCCAAGGGCCACATCCAAGCCCCTCTGGAACACCTCCAGGGATAGGGACTCCACCACCTCCCTGGGCAGCACAGCCCCAGGGCCAATCTCTCTGGCTGGGAAGGACTTTCTCCTCCCCTCCAGCCTTATCCTCCCCTGGTACAGCTTGAGACTGTGTCCTCTTGTTCTGCTGCTGCTTGCCTGGGGGAAGAGCCCAACCCCCACCTGGCTCCAACCTCCCTGCAGGGAATTGCAGAGAGCAAGAAGGTCTCCCTGAGCCTCCTCTTCTGCAGGCTAAGCAACCCCAGCTCCCTCAGCCTCTCCTCCCAGGGCTGTGCCCCAGACCCCTCCCCAGCTCTGTTGCCCTTCTCTGGACACCTTCCAGCAGCTCAACCTCCTTCCTGACCTGAGCTGAGGGGGAAAGAGCAGAGGTACAAATCTCCCTTCCCCTGGGAGATGCCCCCATATGAAACCACAGCAGGGGCAAACCATGGCACAGGTCCAAATCTCGGTGTGGCTCTGTCACTGTGCCCCCATGGGTTGGCATGGGGAGGTCCTGCCACCCCCCGACCCCCCCCCCCCAAGCAGCTCAGCCCCAGCCTGGTGAGGGTGGTGATGCCCAGAGGAGATCCAGGCCTGAAGGGGAAGTTGTCCACTCAGTGATGCCAGGAGCACAATCAACCATGGCCCTCCTGGCAGCATGAGCTGAGCCCAGCCAGAGCCAGCACGAAGCCACCAAGCCACACACCAGGGGGACAGTGCCAGGCTCTGCTCAGCTGCACCCTGGGAGAGGACAAGGGGCAGTGGATGGAAACTGCAGCACAGGAGGCTCCACCTCAGCATGAGGAGGAACTTCTGCACTGTGAGGCTCCCAGAGCCCTGGAGCAGGCTGCCCAGAAAGGTTGTGGAGTCCTCTCTGGAGCCTCTCCAGCCCTGTCTGGATGTGTTCCTGTGGGACCTGAGCTGGATGCTGTGGCAGGGAGGTTGGACTGGATGATCTCCAGAGTCCCTTCCAACCCCTAAGACCCTCTGATCCTGGGATCTCCCAAGTGCTAGGCCATCCCTGCTGCCCCCTGCCAGGCTCCATCCTCAGGAGCACCAAGTGGAGCTCTCAGGAGGTGGAAGGTTCAACCCCGAGGCACAGGGCAGGGTCTTGCACACAAGTGTGGAGCTGTGGGCAGCAGACTGCAATCCAAGCCCAAACTCCAGCCCAGGTTCAGAGCTGGCTGGAGGCTTCTGGGCAGGGTGGGCAAACCCAAACTCCAGCCCAGGTTCAGGCTTCTGGGCAGGGTGGGCAAACCCAAACTCCAGCCCAGGTTCAGGCTTCTGGGCAGGGTGGACAAACCCAAACTCCAGCCCAGGTTCAGGCTTCTGGGCAGGGTGGACAAACCCAAACTCCAGCCCAGGTTCAGGCTTCTGGGCAGGGTGGCCAAACCCAAACTCCAGCCCAGGTTCAGAGCTGGCTGGAGGCTTCTGGGCAGGGTGGCCAAACCCAAACTCCAGCCCAGGTTCAGGCTTCTGGGCAGGGTGGACAAACCCAAACTCCAGCCCAGGTTCAGGCTTCTGGGCAGGGTGGGCAAACCCAAACTCCAGCCCAGGTTCAGGCTTCTGGGCAGGGTGGACAAACCCAAACTCCAGCCCAGGTTCAGGCTTCTGGGCAGGGTGGACAAACCCAAACTCCAGCCCAGGTTCAGGCTTCTGGGCAGGGTGGCCAAACCCAAACTCCAGCCCAGGTTCAGAGCTGGCTGGAGGCTTCTGGGCCAGGGTGGCCAAACCCAAAACTCCAGCCCAGGTTCAGAGCTGGCTGGAGGCTTCTGGGCAGGGTGGGCAAACCCAAACTCCAGCCCAGGTTCAGGCTTCTGGGCAGGGTGGGCAAACCTGACTGCAGCCACAGGCAGAGCATCCTGGGATCCTGTGGCTGGATCCAGGCAGCACCGAGGTCACCCAGCCCTGGGGGCAAGGGGGGTCCACACCCCTCCAAGTGGAAAGCACAACCCAGAGCCACCCCAGCCCCATAGTGAAAGGGGAATTCAAACACAAATCCATCTGCCATAAAGAATAACCACCCTGGAGTGGGGGGAAGGAGAAGGAGGAGGAGGAGAAGGAGGAGGAGGAGGAGGAGGAGAAGGAGGAGGAGAAGGAGGAGGAGAAGGAAGGGGAGGAGAAGGAGGAGGGGGAGAAGGAGGAGGGGGAGAAGGAGGAGGAGAAGAGGAGGGGGAGAAGGAGGAGGAGAAGGAGGAGGGGGAGAAGGAGGAGGAGAAGGAAGGGGAGAAGAAGAGGAGGGGGAGAAGGAGGAGGGGGAGAAGGAGGAGGGGGAGAAGGAGGAGGGGGAGAAGGAGGAGGGGGAGAAGGAGGAGGGGGGGAGAAGGAGGAGGGGGAGAAGAAGGAGGGGGAGAAGATGGAGGGGGAGAAGGAGAAGGAGGAGGAGGAGAAGGAGGAGGAGGAGAAGGAGGAAGGTCAGCTGATGATCAGGAGGTTTCCAGGCCAGAGACAGAAAACCCTTGGCACTGACAGAGGGAGATTCAGTTTGTTTCAGCCCTGGTGACCTTAATTGGCTTCAAATGGAGACAGCTTAGATCCAAGAGCTTCCACCAGCCTTCACTGGTGCTGCTGCTGTGGCCCAGAGCTGGTTTTGGGGGCACCAACCACCCTGCCCACTGCTGATGGCTGGAGAGGGACCATGAGGGTCCCCCCCCCACTTTCTGCTGGGCTTCCTGGAGGTCACTGGAGAGCAGCCAAGAGCACTAAGGTCTTTCCAGTGAGGGTGGGGAGACACTGGGCCAGGTTGCCCAGGGAAGCTGGGGCCAGCCCTGGCAGTGTGGAGGAGCAGGTTGGATGATTTTTCCAGAGCCATTCCCCAACTCTTCTGACCACTCCTCCAGCAAAGTCATTTGGCCTCCTCTCCAACCTCAGCCTCCCCTGGCACAATTTCAGGCCATGGCCTCTCCTTCCATCACCTGAGACTGGGGAGCAGAGCCCAACCCCCCTGGCTGCAGCCTCCTCTCAGGGAGCTGCAGAGAGCAATGAGGTCTCCCTCAGCCTCCTCTGCTCCAGGCTCAACCCCCCCAGCTCCCTCAGCTGCTCCTCCCCAGCCCTCTTCTCCAGACCCTTCCCCAGCTTGGTTGCCTCTCTCTGGCCCTGCTCCATGTCCCCCCTCAGCCTCTTCTCCAGATGGATAATGCAGGATGGAGCTCCCATTGTGGCCCCCCCCCAGGAGAGCAGAGCTAAAACTCTCCCATGAGTTTCCAGAGCCATCCCCAACTCTGCTTCCTGTTGGCCAGGGACCCATCCTGGACAGGGGAAACTGAGAGTGGAGAGGAGGAAGAAATTGCTTAGAGTGAGGGTGGGGAGAGCCTGGCACAGGCTGCCCAGGGAGGCTGTGGCTGTCCCCTGCCTGGAGGTGTTCAAGACCAGGCTGGATGAGGCCTGGAGCAAGCTGTGCTGGGGGGAGGTGTCCCTGCCCATGGCAGGGGGCTGGAGCTGGATGACCTTCAAGGTCCCTTCCAACCCAAACCATTTTGTGACCTTCTTGACCCAGTTCTGCTCACAGTCCCAGCCCTTTTCACTGCAGATGTTCTTTATGGTCCCTTCCAGCTCAAGCCATGCCCTGGGGAGGGGGAAAGCAGCTCGGGTTTGTCCCTGTGGACGATGCAGCTCCTCACCTCCCCCTGCTCCATGGCCCAGGCTCTCCTCCTTGCCTGGGATTCCCACTTCCATGGGCTCCACACTTAACCCCTTGCCAAGCAAGCACCAGCCCTGAGCCCTGCTCCTGCACCAGCCCTGAGCCCTGCTCCTGCACCAGCCCTGAGCCCTGCTTCTGCACCAGCCCTGAGCCCTGCTCCTGCACCAGCCCTGAGCCTTGCTCCTGCACCAGCCCTGAGCCCTGCTTCTGCACCAGCCCTGAGCCCTGCTCCTGCACCAGCCCTGAGCCTTGCTCCTGCAGCAGCCCTGAGCCTTGCTCCTGCAGCAGCCCTGAGCCTTGCTCCTGCAGCAGCCCTGAGCCCTGCTCCTGCACCAGCCCTGAGCCTTGCTCCTGCACCAGCCCTGAGCCCTGCTCCTGCACCAGCCCTGAGCCTTACTCCTGCACCAGCCCTGAGCCCTGCTCCTGCACCAGCCCTGAGCCCTGCTCCTGCACCAGCCCTGAGCCCTGCTCCTGCACCAGCCCTGAGCCCTGCTCCTGCACCAGCCCTGAGCCTTGCTCCTGCACCAGCCCTGAGCCCTGCTGCTGCTGCACCAGCCCTGAGCCTTGCTCCTGCACCAGCCCTGAGCCCTGCTCCTGCACCAGCCCTGAGCCTTGCTCCTGCACCAGCCCTGAGCCCTGCTGCTGCTGCACCAGCCCTGAGCCCTGCTCCTGCACCAGCCCTGAGCCCTGCTCCTGCACCAGCCCTGAGCCTTGCTCCTGCACCAGCCCTGAGCCCTGCTCCTGCACCAGCCCTGAGCCCTGCTCCTGCACCAGCCCTGAGCCTTGCTCCTGCACCAGCCCTGAGCCCTGCTCCTGCACCAGCCCAGAGCCTTGCTCCTGCACCAGCCCTGAGCCCTGCTCCTGCACCAGCCCTGAGCCTTGCTCCTGCACCAGCCCTGAGCCCTGCTCCTGCACCAGCCCTGAGCCCTGCTCCTGCACCAGCCCTGAGCCTTACTCCTGCACCAGCCCTGAGCCCTGCTCCTGCACCAGCCCTGAGCCCTGCTCCTGCACCAGCCCTGAGCCCTGCTCCTGCACCAGCCCTGAGCCTTGCTCCTGCACCAGCCCTGAGCCCTGCTCCTGCACCAGCCCTGAGCCTTGCTCCTGCACCAGCCCTGAGCCCTGCTCCTGCACCAGCCCTGAGCCCTGCTCCTGCACCAGCCCTGAGCCTATCTCCTGCACCAGCCCTGAGCCCTGCTCCTGCACCAGCCCTGAGCCCTGCTCCTGCACCAGCCCTGCTGCTGGCTGTGCCCAGGGCTCCTGCTTGCACCAAGGGCCAAGCCCCTGCCCATCTTTCCCCAGCCCAGAAGACACAGAGGTCAGAGGGTCACAGACTGTTAGGGGCTGGAAGGGACCTCTGGACCCCATCCAGTCCAAGCCCCCCTGCCAGAGCAGCATCACCCAGGGCAGGGCACACAGGAACACATCCAGGTGGGGGTTGAGTATCTCCAGAGGAGGAGACCCCCACAGCCCCCCTGGGCAGCCTGCTCCAGGCCTCTGTCACCCTCACAGGGACAAAATTCTTCCTCCTCTTTCCATGGAGCTTCCTCTGCCTCAGCTTCCACCTGGGCTGGCATTGGGCATCCCCCAGCAGAGCCTGGCTCCAGCCTCTGGGCACCACCCTGCACAGCTTCAGCACCAGCAAGGAGGTCACCCTCAGGCTGCTCCTCTCCAAGCTCCAGAGCCCTCAGCTCCCTCAGGCTCTCCTCCCGAGGAAGATCTTCCTCTGCCTTCACCATCTTCGTGGCTCTGCTCTGGATCCTCTCAAGTTCCCTCCCCGAGGTCCTTCCTGCCCTGAGCAGCCCAGAGCTGGCCACAGGCTTCCAGCTGTGGCCTCAGCAGGGCAGAGCAGAGAGGGAGGAGAACCTCTCTGCACCTCTTCCCCACTCCTAATCCACCCCAGGATGCCCTTTTGGCCCTCTTGGGCTGGCATTGGGCATCCCCCAGCAGAGCTTGGCTCCAGCCCCTGGGCATCACTCTGCACAGCTTCAGCACCAGCAAGGAGGTCACCCTCAGGCTGCTCCTCTGCAAGCTGGAGGAGCTCAGCTCACCCTCAGCTCCCTCAGGCTCTCCTCATGAGGAAGATCTTCCTCTGCCTTCATCATCTTTGTGGCTCTGCTCTGGACCCTCTCAAGCAGGGGGAGGAGAACCTCTCCAGACCTCTTCCCCACTCCTAATCCACCCCAGGATGCCCTTTATGGCCCTCTTGGGCTGGCGTTGGGCATCCCCCAGCAGAGCCTGGCTCCAGCCTCTGGGCATCACCCTGCACAGCTTCAGCACCAGCAATGAGGTCACCCCTCAGTGGCCTTGGCCACTGTGTCCTCCACACTGCCAGCCACTCAGGAGCCCCTCAAAGCCACCTGGCAATGGTTTGCTGTGGCACAAGCTGGCCTCACCCCAGCCAGGGAAGGGGCAGAGGTGGGCAAGCTCCTCCTCTGCTGCAGCCAGGGGGTTTAACCCCTGCCACGAGGCTCCCATCAAACCCAGCTGGAAAAGGGAGCACCTGCCTGGGAAAAGCTGCTCAAGTTCCAGCCCCAGGCTGCCCCAGGGGAGCTTCAGCTTGGGCCAGGAGGAACAATTTCTTCCCCTTGAGGACTGGCCCAGGCTGCCCAGGGGCAGTGGTGGAGTCCCCAGCCCTGGAGGGGTTTCAGAGCCCTGGAGCTGCGGTGCTGAGGGCCAGGGGGTGGTGGTGCCCTGGGGAAGTGCTGTGGTGCTGAGGGCCAGGGGGTGGTGGTGCCCTGGGGCAGTGCTGTGGTGCTGAGGGCCAGGGGGTGGTGGTGCCCTGGGGCAGTGCTGTGGTGCTGAGGGCCAGGGGGTGGTGGTGCTCTGGGGCAGGGCTGTGGTGCTGAGGGCCAGGGGGTGGTGGTGCCCCTGGGGCAGGGCTGTGGTGCTGAGGGCCAGGGGGTGGTGGTGCCCCTGGGGCAGGGCTGTGGTGCTGAGGGCCAGGGGGGGTGGTGGTGCCCCTGGGGCAGGGCTGGGTGCAGGCTTGGCCTCCATGATCTGAAAGCTCTTTTCCAACACAACCAACTCTGCCTCTGGGACCCAAAGGCTCCACCTCCTCCTGCCCAGCCCTGCCAGCAGCACCCCCGAGGGTGCAGGGGAGGGGGTGGGATGCTCCCAGCCCCTGTGCCCTGCCTTGGCCCAGCCTTGTTCCCTCCAGAAGGTGGCTGGGGGAGGGATAAAGGAGGTTGGAAGTGTGTCAGCAAAGCTTTCAGCTGAGGCTGGGGAGGAGAAGGGGATCTGCAGCAGCCTCTGGGGAGAGCAGCAGCCAGCAGCAGCCATGCTCCAGGTCTGAAGGACAGGCATGGGGGAGGGGGGCTCAGGATTTCTCCTCTCCCATGTCCAAATTCTACACTTATTAGGGCCTGAAAAGAGGAACTGGGGCAGGGGAAAAAACAGGCTGGGACTGGGTGAATAAAATGAACACTCAGGCCATGGGGACTCCCTTCCCACCCCACCACCTTCAGCTGTGCTCAGCTCCCCAGCAAATCCCTGGCAGCTCCTAAGGGGAAGGGGAAAGATGCTCCTGGTGAAGCAGCCAGCCCCACACCAGGGAGGGGAAGCTCCCTCCAGCCCCACCCCAGGGAGGGTCCAGCCCCACCCCAGGGAAGGGTCCAGCTCCCTCCAGCCCCAGCAGGGAGGGTCCAGCTCCCTCCAGCCCCACCCCAGGGAGGGTCCAGCTCCCTCCATCAAGGTCACAGAGCCCAGAAGGGAGGGAAGAGCCAAGGCACCAGAGGCACTGAGGGGATTTTAGGAGGAGGAAGACCACTCTCTGCTTTGGGATCAGGGTCAGAGCATCAGATTGCATCTCCTCATCCTCCCAGAGAGGGAAACCTCGCACCCAGGGCCAGGCTGATGGTGGAGGTGGAAGCAGGGAGGGGAAAGGAACGGATCCAAGGTCACCCAGGGAGCTGGAGAGCCTGGGAAGGAGAGGCAGAGGACAGGAACGAGGACTGCTCCTAGCATCCCTCACTGCTGTGCAGGGAGGCAGCTTGGGAGGCACATCCCAGCTCCCACAGCAAAACACCTCCAGGCCCCTCTGTGCTGCACCTCAGGGGCAGGAGCTCCCCTGGGATGGGAGAGGGATCACCCAGACAGAGTGGATCCTTTGGGGGACACCCCACCCCATCCTGAAAAGCCACAGGACACCAAGGGCAGGACCCTGCCAGGAGCATCCAAGCCTCACCTCAAAGCCCTGGGGAGAGATTTCTGCCTGACACAGAAGCATCACAGCTCTGATCCCTCCCCCAGCCCTGCTCTGAGGACTTCCCTGCAGCCTCTGCCACCCAAACCTCTCTTCCACCACCCAAGAAGCCTCCATCTTAAATCTATTCAAGCAAGCTGGGGCTAGCTGGGGCTTGCTGGGGCTAGCTGGGGCTAGCTGGGACTTGCTGCTCCTGCTCCTGCTCCTGCTCCTGCTCCTGCCCCTGCCCCTGCCTCTGCCTCTGCCCCTGCCCCTGCCCCTGCCCCTGCTCCTGCCTGGCTCCATGGGGAAGGTTTCTGCCATCTGGGCTCATTAGGGCTGCTCCCTCTCTCCCTTTTATCGATCCCAGTTAATTAGCAGCAGGTCCTCAGCACCCTGTGGCGGTGGCAAAGGCTTGGCTCAGCCACAGCAGCTGAGCTGCCACCCCAGTCCCCTCCCACCCTTTGCAGCCAGGTGTGGAGAGGCAGAAATTCTGCAGGGGGTCAGCACAGGGCAGGTGGAGTCCCAGAGCCATTGGGGGTGGAGAAGACCTTCAAGGTCATCAAAGTCCAACCATGAACCCTGCTCTGCCAAGTCCACCCTTGTCCCAAGCACCACATCTCCAGGGCTGTTAAACCCCTCCAGGCTGGGAGAGCACAGGGATGCCCAAGGCCCTTCAAGAAGGTGCTGGGAGCACCTCTGCACTGAAGACAGCTTGAGAGACTTGGGGTTGCTCAGCCTGGAGAAGAGAAGGCTCTGAGGTGACCTCATTGTGGCCTTTCAGTATCTGAAGGGGGTTCCAAGAAGGCTGGGGAGGGACTGCTGAGGATCTCAGGTAGTGATAGGACTAGGGGGACCTTAGAGCAGCCTTCCAGTACCTGAAGGGAGCTACAGAGGAGCTGGGGAAGGACATGTTGCAAAGGCATGGAGGGGCAGAAGGAGGGATAATGGCTTCAGGCTGCAGGAGGATGGATTTAGATTGGCCTCTAGGAAGAATTCCTCCCCCCTGAGGGTGGTGAGGCACTGGAACAGAGAAGCTGTGGAGGCTCCAGCCCCAGGCTGGGCTGGATGGGGCCTTGAGCAACCTGGATCTGCTGGAAGGTCCTTGCCCCTTGGTGAGGGGGTTGGAATGAGCTGATCTTCAAGGTCTCTCTTCCAACCCAAGCCACTCCATGACCCTATGAGAAGCAGCTCGACTGGGAACCAAGCTCCCAAGCCCTGCTGTGGGCTCAGGGGCAGCCCCAGCAGCCCAGCACGGCCCAGCACGGCCCAGCTGGAGGTGCTGGAGCCGCTCTGCGCCGCGTCCTTGCCGCTCAGCCCCGCTTCAGCATCGTGACAGAGGAGCAGCTCCTGCTGCCGATGAATCAGAGCTGCCCCCACGGCTGCCTTCAGCACCTCCCCGAGCGGCTGGCAGCGCCACCGGAGCCCGGCCGTTAAAAATAGCCCCCCCAGCTCCTCTCGAAGCCCCTCCTCTGCTCCACCCCAGAGGTGGGGAACGTTTCCCAACCCCCCCCCTGCCCCAGCTCAGGCTTGGGGTTTTTTTTTTCCCCACTCCCTGTGGCAAGCCGGAACCTCTCGGCGAGGTTTAGTTGGTTTGGGGGTGATGGGGTTGGGGTTTTTTTTTCCCTTTCACTAGGTGCCAAGAAACCTTCAGAAAGGGCATTTTGGGGGGGGGGGGGGGGGTACGAGCCAGACACAACAGCCCCCGGGGAGGAAGGGAAGCCTTGGCACCGGGGCTCGTCACGAAGTGTAGGAGCTGAGTTGATTCATCAGCTTTAGGGGGGGAGGGGGGGCTCCTTTCGTCTCTCATTTAGCGCCGTGCAAACACGCATCAGCTGCAGCGGTGTGACACCAGATCAAAGGCAGCCCTCAGCTGATCCCTTCCGGGCTCGGCTGGGCTCCCCCTGCTCGGCTTTCTGCGCTGGCGATCCCCCTCTTGACTCAGCCTGAAGGTGAAGCGGTAGAACCTCAAAGCCAAGCCAGGTTTCCGCCCCGCTCCCCCCACCCCTACACCTAAAGAAGGCAGCCCAGGGGGGCAGCGTCCCGCTCCCTCGGCAAGCTCCGCTGGCTCCCTGCCGTCCTTGGTGAAGCTGCTGCTGCTGCTGCTGGGTTTGTCAACAAAGCAGCCCAGGGGAGAGCCAGGATGGGGGCAAAAGCAGAGCTGCTGCCACGGGATGCGCGGAGGTCAGCATCCGCTCCTCGTGACTCCACCTCAGCTCTGCTCCGGCTCCGTGTGACTCCCACGTTTCAAACCGAAGCCTTCTGATGCCTCTCTCGACCTCCAGGCAGCCATCTCCCCCTTTCTGATCCCCAGAGGATCAGACCCACATTTTCCTCCCTCTTCCTGAAGCAAACCACCACCACCACCACCAAGCCATCTTCCTTGACCTAGTCCTGACACCTCCAGAGAGATACCGGGCAGGAACTCTCTGCCCTGCCCAGAATAGCTTCCTCTGCCGTGGTGGCATTTGGGGAGGGGGGGGTTGGGGTTTATTTTTTGCCTGCCAAGCCCAGGAATAGTTGCATCAGCTCCTGGTGGATTCAGCCCTCAGGTGCCTCAGCCATCCCAAGCAGCAGGGGAGGATTTCACCTGCTGGCTCCTTCACAGAGATCTCTGAGCTGCTCCAAACCCCCACCCCAAAGTGAGGCAAAGCTGCCCCTCGGCCATGGTGCCAGCCCCAAAGGGGCATCTTTGGGCACATCCGGAGGTACAATAAGCACACAGGAGGTGATAAGGACCTTCCACACCCAATCCGGAGAAACACACAAAACCAGGACACCCCCCACCCCGCCCCCAGCCCCATTTTTCTGCCCCAAACCAGTCACTGACCCCCTCCACCCCCCTCCAAGGGAACAGCAGGGGAAGAGAGGGAAATAACCCCCCCGAGACCTGAGGGGCCAGGAGCAGAACATCCCTCAGAGCCCCAACGTCTTCTCCTCTCCCAATGTTATCGTCAAGGTCAACCTGGAAGCTGCATTTCTGCCCAGCCTCAGGCAGCAGCTCCGAGGGGATGAATCCCCTCCCCAACCCCCCGGCACCGACCTCAGCCCGCTGGCCAGTGCCACCCTCTCTCGGTAGCCATCCCCCAGCCGCTTCAGGGCGGCTGAAGCCGTCGCTGGATGTCCCCTTCCAGCCCTCGGTGCCACCACCCTTAGGGCCACGCCTGATGCTTCCAGACCCGGGTCTCTCTCTCAGCATCTTGTGTCCCCCTCCCCCGACAAAAAAAAAGGCCCCGACAGCAGCGCTGGGGAGGGAGGAACACCGCAGACAGCAGCAGGGGAGACCCCGCTAGGGCTCGGGAGGGGGAAGCGAAGGGAGCTGCCCCTGACCCCGACGCTGCGGCGGCTCCGGGGAGGATGGAACCGAGTCGGTCCCGGGGTGAAAAACAACAACAACAACGATAACAACGATCAGATCTCGGCAGGAACCGACCGAGACGATGCCAGGAGGAACAGACCAGATCCTGACAGCAACCTACCAAATCCCGGGATGAATCTCACCGCATCCTATTGAGCAATTGAGGCGATTCTAGGCAAAACCCAGACAGACAAAATCCCGGGGGAGGAGAGGGTGGGAACGGGGGGGAAGCGGGGAGAATCGATCGTGGGAAAGGATCGAGCAGATTTCGGGAGAGATCGACCCCCGGCCAAAAGGAAACACCCCCCCCTCCCCGATCCCGCCAGCGACTGACCGGCTCCCGAAGGCAAAGCGCAAATTCCCGGGTGGCAATCGCCCCAGGTTCTTCCCCCTCCCCGGGAGCCGCTGCTGCTCCGCGCTTGCCGGTTCCGAGGCTCCCGGTGTGGCAGCGGGGGGGAGGCTCCGGGGCTCCGGGCGGAGGAGCAGCTGCGCCGGTGCCGGTGGTTTGATGAGCGGGGGGGGGGGGTGGCCGCTTCCCATCCGTTTCTTCCTCCCCACTCCCCCCCTCCTACCCCCTCCTCCACCACGACACTCCCGCCCCGTTCGCCGGCTCCGGTCGGTGGCTGCGCGCTGGGCTCGGTGCGGCGCCGCTCGCTTTCGCCTGGGGTTGAGGGAGGTGGGGAGAGGTAACTTCAGTCCCAAAAGGAGGGGGAAGGGGGGGAGGGGGGGGGAAACAACCCCAAAAAGCAATAGAAATACTAACAACATAAATAAATCATCAGGGCCACGCAGCCCCTGACGCAGGCTTGAGTCACCGGCAGCTGCACGTCAAAGCCGGGGTGCCGTGCTCCACACACCACCCCCCACACCCTCCCCACCGACATCACCAGCGGCTCTTGAGGGCATCTTTGGGCTCAGAACGTTAAATCGAGGACAGCAGGGAGGGTTGGCAGCAGAGGGGAAGGGCAGAACCTGCCCGGGAAGCGAGCCCTCGCCCCCCGAAATGCTGCTGCGAGAGGCCAGGCTGGGAGAGTTGGGGCTGTGCAGCCTGGGAGAGGAGAAGGCTCCCAGGGAGACCTTCTGGTGGCCTTCAAGGAGCCTGGAAGAAAGCTGGGGACAGAGTTTTGAGCAGGGTCTGGTGGGACAGGATAAAGGGGGATGGTTTGGAACTAAAAGAGGCAGATTGGGAGTGGAGAGAAGGAGAAATGTTTGGTGCTGAGGGTGGGGAGAGCCTGTGCCAGGCTG
Source organism: Melanerpes formicivorus (assembly GCF_026170545.1). NCBI lineage: Eukaryota > Metazoa > Chordata > Aves > Piciformes > Picidae > Melanerpes > Melanerpes formicivorus. Next base: position 29,330 of record NW_027142602.1, on the reverse strand, counting down.
CCCAGAGAGCTGGGAGCTGCCCCAGGGCTGGCAGCAGGGCAGGGCAGGTTGGTTGGGGCTGGGAGCAACCTGCTCTGGTTGGGACAGCAGCTCAGAGCCAACCCCAGCTGGCTCCAACCTCCCTGCAGGGAGTTGTAGAGGGCAATGAGGTCTCCCCTGAGCCTCCTCTTCTGCAGGCTAAGCAACCCCAGCTCCCTCAGCCTCTCCTCCCAGGGCTGTGCCCCAGACCCCTCCCCAGCTTTCTTGCCCTTCTCTGGACACCTTCCAGCAGCTCAACCTCTTTCCTGACCTGAGGAGCCCAGAGCTGGCCACAGGACTCCAGGTGTGGCCTCAGCAGTGCAGAGCACAGGGCAGGATGAGCTCCCTGCTCCTGCTGGCCACACTCTGCCTGCTGCAGGCCAGGATGCCATTGGCCTTCTTGGCCACCTGGGCACACTGCTGGCTCATGTTCAACCTACTATCAACCACTATCCCCAGGTCCCTCTCTGCCTGGCTGCTCTCAGCCACTCTGCCCCCAGCCTGTAGCTCTGCCTGGGGTTGCTGTGGCCAAAGTGCAGCCCCTGGCACTTGTTGAATGCCATCCTGTTGACCTCTGCCCATCTGTCCAGCCTGTCCAGGTCCCTCTGCAGAGCCCTTCTGCCCTCTAACACTCAACTCCTGCCCCCAGCTTGGTGTCATCTGCAACTTTGCTGATGCCTGACTCCATCCCCTCCTCCAGATCATCAATGAAGATGTTAAAGAGCACAGGGCCCAGCACTGATCCCTGGGGCACAGCACTGGTGCCTGGCTGCCAGCTGGCTGTGGCACCATTCACCACCACTCTCTGGGCTCAGCCTCCAGCCAGTTCCTCACCCAGCTCAGAGAGCTGCTGTCCCAGCCAGGGGCTGACAGCTTGGCCAGGGGTTTGCTGTGGGGGACGGTGTCAAAGGCCTTGCTGCAGTCCAGGCAGACCACATCCACAGCCTGCCCCACAGCCACCAGGCAGTCCCCTGGGCATAGAAGGAGCTCAGCTTGGAGAGGCAGGACCTGCCCTTCCTAACTCCATGCTGGCTGGGCCTGAGCCCTTGGCCAGCCTTCAGGTGTGCAGTTTCATCCACTCCTTTCATCCACTACTGCCCTCAGCAAACATCTAATTGGGTTAATTGGGCAAGCCAGGGGCTGTTGGGTTGGCTTACTGGTGGGGACAAGGAGCTTTCAGAGGAGTTGGTTGCTGGTTTCAGCACCTGCTGGAAAGGATTAAAGCCTCTGGGTCCTGAAAACCCAAATTCAGGCCATCCAAAGCCCTGCAGTGGAGCCTGGCTGAGTTTCTCTAACCAGTGTGTTCCTGGGGCTGAGGCTGCTGGTAGCAGTATCCAGCTCCTGGGCCTGTGACCAACCCTGAGAGGAGGCAAAAACCACATTAGGAAGAGAGGAATGCCCAAAGGATTCTGACCCTGCAGCTCCAAACCACCCACCTCCTCCTCCAGCTCCTGGATCCCAATGTTTGTGCACATTCCTGGCCTTTGGAGCAGTTCCCTTTCCAGCCTGTTAGGCACAAAATGATCAATTCTCCCAGGTCCTTGGGAGCTGAGCCAGAGCCTGCACCGAGATCCAGAGCCCAACAGCCACAGTCATAACTCTGCCTCCTGTCCCCTGGGGAGAAATGAGGCCACACTCCATTAAACCTCCACCTCTTCCCCGTCCCAGGCAGGGCTCAGGCAGCTCCTCATGGTACTAGAAGGGGCAGAGCCTCAACAGGGACTGCCCTGCAAAAGCCTCATGGTGTCTGCTCAGCTGGTTGAGGTGGTTCCACCACAGCTCTGCTCTGCTCAGACTTCCCCTGCAGGGCTGGGGCAGCTCTGGAGCCCTCAGCACAGACAGGGAGCTGGGGGAGCAGGGCCAGAGGAGGTCACAGCAGTGCTGGCAGGGCTGGAAGCCCTCTGCTGGGAGCCCAGGTTGGGAGAGTTGGGGTTGTGCAGCCTGGAGAGGAGAAGGCTCCAGGGAGACCTCCTGGTGGCCTTGCAGTGCTGAAAGGAGCCTGGGAGAAAGCTGGGGACAGAGTTTGAGCAGGGCCTGATGGGACAGGCCAAGGGGAGATGGTTTGGAACTAAAAGAGGCAGACTCAGAGTGGAGAGAAGGAGAAATGTTTGGTGCTGAGGGTGGGGAGAGCCTGTACCAGGCTGCCCAGAGAGCTGGGAGCTGCCCCAGGGCTGGCAGCAGGGCAGGGCAGGTTGGTTGGGGCTGGGAGCAGCCTGCTGGGGTTGGGGCTGTCCCTGGGGGCTGCAGGGGTTGGCCTGGAGGAGCTCTGAAGCTCCCTTCCCACCCAAACCATTCCATGAAGGCAGACCTGCACCAGCCTGGGTTTAGACCAGTAGTAGTATCATAGTAGTATCAGTCAGGGTTGGAAGGGACCACAAGGATCAGCCAGTTCCAACCCCCCTGCCATGGGCAGGGACACCCCACACTAGATCAGCCTGGCCAGAGCCTCAGCCAGCCTGGGCTTAAACACCCCCAGGGACAGGGCCCCAACCACCTCCCTGCACAACCCATCCCAGGGCTTCACCACTCTCATGGGGAAGAACTTCCTCCTCCCCTCCAGCCTCAATCTCCCCACCTCCAGCTTCATTCCATTCCCCCTAGTCCTATCACTGCCTGAGATCCTGAGCAGTCCCTCCCCAGCCTTCCTGGAGCCCCCTGCAGATCCTGGAAGGCCACAGTGAGGTCACCTCAGAGCCTTCTCTTCTGCAGACTGAACAGCCCCAACTCCTTCAGTCTGTCCTCATAGGAGAGGTGTTCCAGCCCTCTGCTCATCCTCCTGGCCCTGCTCTGGACACCTTCCAGCACCTCCAGATCCCTCTTGCCATAGGGGCTCCAGAACTGGAGGCAGGACTCCAGGTGGGGTCTCCCCAGAGCTGAGCAGAGGGGGAGAATCACCTCCCTTGCCCTGCTGGCCACACTCCTCCTGCTGCAGCCCAGGCTCTGGTTGGCTTTCTGGGCTGCAAGTGCACACTGAGAGCTCCTGGTGAGCTTCTCCTCCCTCAGCACCCCCAAGTCCCTCTCCTCAGGGCTGCTTTCCAGCCAAGCCCAGCCTGGATTTGTGCCTGGGGTTGCCTCGACCCAGCTGCAGGACCCTGCGCTCGCTCAGGGCCGGGGGCTTCTCCTTCCCAGGGCTCTCCTGTCTTAGGCTCTGCTCCTTTCCCTCCGTGTTAGCAGTGCCCAGGCTCAGGCTGAGCCATGACAGCCCCGCATGGCTTTGAGGGCAAATACACGTTTAGAAAGCAGAGGGCATTATCCCTTTCAATTATTTTCCCCTGGAATGTAGGTCGGCTTGACAGCTTAGGTGGAAAATCGTCTCCACAGCTCCCCGGCAGCCCCCTGCTCGCTGCCCTGATAATCCCTCCCTCTTCACACCCTGCTTGGGGAGGGGGAGGAGGGAAGCAGCATTTAGGCAGCGTTTCACCTGCAGAGGAGCTGAATGATTAAGGGGGCACCAGGGTGATCCCTGGAGCCGGAGGGGATTTGGGGGTTGAAATCACCTTCCCCGCGCCCGCAGCGCTCTGCCGATGCTCCAAACCGCTGGGGCCGGAGCAGGGAGGGGATTCATTCATCTCTGCTGTCCATCCATCCATCCTTGCTGTCTAGCCGCCCGGGATCGTCTGTTTGTCCTTCCCCTCCCGCAGCTCAGCCCGGCAGCAGCAGGTTCGGCAGCTCAGGGTCTGCCGCATCCCTGCCCGGGAAGAAACCATTGCACGGATTGCCTCGGGCCGGGAGGGACCCTCGGAGGGCATCTTTGTCCAACCCACCCCCCCGCAGTCAGCAGGGACACTTCCGACCGGATCAGGCTCCCCCAGGGCCACATCCAGTTTGATCTTGAAGGTCTCCTCACCTTCTCCCTCTAACTCCTTCTCCCTCTAACTCCCTCTTCCCTCTAATTCCTTCTCCCTCTAACTCCTCTCTCTAACTCCCTCTTCCCCCTAACTCCCTCTCCCTCCAACTCCTTCTCGCTCTAACTCCTTCTCCCTCTAACTCCCTCTCCAACTCCTTCTCCATCCAACTCCCTCTCCCTCCAACTTCCTCTCCCTCCAACTTCCTCTCCCTCCAACTCCTTCTCCCTCCAACTCCTTCTCCCTCTAACTCATTCTCCCTCTAACTCCCTCTTCCCTCTAATTCCTTCTTCCTCCAACTCCTTCTCCCTCCAACTTCCTCTCCCTCCAACTCCCTCTCCCTCCAACTCCTTCTCCCTCTAACTCCCTCTTCCCTCTAATTCCTTCTTCCTCCAACTCCTTCTCCCTCCAACTTCCTCTCCCTCCAACTCCCTCTCCCTCCAACTCCTTCTCCCTCTAACTCCCTTTTCCCTCTAATTCCTTCTTCCTCCAACTCCCTCTCCCTCCAACTCATTCTCCGTCTCCCTCCAACTCATTCTCCCTCTCCCTCCAACTCCTCCCTCCAACTCCCTCTCTGTCCAACTCCCTCTCTGTCCAACTTCCTCTCCCTCCAACTCCTTCTCCCTCCAACAACTCCCTCTCCCTCCAACTCCCTCTCCCCCCAACTCCTTCTCCCTCCAACTCATTCTCCCTCTAACTCATTCTCCCTCTCCCTCCAACTCCTCCCTCCAACTCCCTCTCTGTCCAACTCCCTCTCTGTCCAACTTCCTCTCCCTCCAACTCCCTCTCCCTCCAACAACTCCCTCTCCCCCCAACTCCTTCTCCCTCCAACTCCCTCTAACTCCCCCCTCCTGCTGTATATTTTTTTTCCTCCTTGAATTTGCAGCTTTCATGCTTGGGGGGGGGAAGAAAAAAAACCAAACCCAACCCCAAACCAACCACAACCTGAGCGATGCCTCCCCCCCTCGGTGCTGGGCTCCCCGCTCTCTTCCCCTGGCCCTGGCTATGAATGAAGGGGCTGATGGCCCTGCGATGCCATTGCCATGGTGACAGATGGCAGCGGCGAAGATGCGGGGATCAGGGTCACATGAGAGCAGCGGTAAATTCAGCCGGCTATTTATAGGCTGCTGCCGCTCCCTCCTGCCTGTATGGAAATGCGGCTGTCTCCCAGCCTGGAATCAGCCCTTCCCCAGCTCTCCGGGGCACTGTTCTTCCAGGAGAGACATTACTCATGCTCTGCGTTAAGCCCAGGCTCTTCCTGCTGCTCAGGCTGGCGCTGGAAAAGTACAGAGCCCTTGGGTGGCACAGGATGGGAGCCAGGGGGTGGCAGAGGCTGGAAGGGACCTCCAAAGATCAGAGGAGCAGAGGAGCAGAGGATCAGAGGATCACAGAGTCATAGGATCATAGCATCAGAGGATCATAGGATCATAGAATCAGAGGATCATAGAATCATAGGATCATAGAATCATAGGATCATAGAATCAGAGGATCACAGAGTCACAGAACCATGGAATCATGGAGTCATAGAACCACAGAGTCACAGAACCATAGTGCCTGGTGCCCCTGTCTCTACACTGCCCTGTTGGGATGAGGAGTGGGAAGAAGCTTTCCCCAGCAGGATTTCACCCTCAGCATTGAAGGGGACTGCATAAATGCAGAGACTTCATCCTCCTGAGCTGGTGTATACCCCCACCCCCCCAAGCTCAGCTTTGCTCCAGCCTGGGCTTGGATTTAGCCTGAGATAGAATCACAGAATCAACAAGGTTGGAAAAGACCTCAGAGCTCAGCAAGTCCAAGCTGTCCCCCAGCACCTCCTGACAACCAAACCATGGCTCCAAGGGCCACATCCAAGCCCCTCCTGAACACCTCCAGGGATGGGGACTCCACCACCTCCCTGGGCAGCACATCCCCAGGGCCAATCTCTCTTGCTGGGAAGAACTTTCTCCTCCCCTCCAGCCTGAACCTCCCCTGGCACAGCTTGAGACTGTGTCCTCTTGTTCTGGTGCTGCTTGCCTGGGAGAAGAGCCCAACCCCCACCTGGCTCCAACCTCCCTGCAGGGAGTTGCAGAGAGCAAGAAGGTCTCCCCTGAGCCTCCTCTTCTGCAGGCTGAGCAACCCCAGCTCCCTCAGCCTCTCCTCCCAGGGCTGTGCTCCAGACCCCTCCCCAGCTTTGTTGCCCTTTTCTGGACACCTTCAAGTCTCTCAATGTCCTTCTTAAACTGAGGAGCCCAGAACTGGCCACAGGACTCCAGGTGTGGCCTCAGCAGTGCTGAGCACAGGGCAGGATGAGCTCCCTGCTCCTGCTGGCCACACTCTTCCTGCTGCAGGCCAGGATGCCCTTGGCCTTCTTGGCCCCCTGGGCACACTGCAGGCTCATGTTCATTGAGTCCAACACCCCCCCTGCCAGAGCAGAACCATACAATCTGAGCTGGTCTGTACTGGATCATCTTCACAGATCATCTACTCCAAACCTCTGCCATGGGCAGGGACACCTCTCAGCTGGCCCAGGTTGCTCAAAGTCTCATCCAGCCTGGCCTCGACCACCTCCAGGGAGAAGGCAGCCACAGCCTCCCTGGGCAACCTGTGCCAGGATCTCCCCACCCTGGATATTGAACTTCTTCCTCAGCTCCACTCCAACCCTGCTCTGCCTCAGCTTCAAACCCTTCCCCCTTGGCCTGGCTCCAGACACCCTCATGGAAAGTCTCTCTGCAGCCTTCCTGCAGGATCCCTTCAGGTGCTGGCATCAGCTCTGGGGTCTCCCTGGAGCCTTCTCTCTAGGCTGCACAGCCCCAGCTCCCTCAGCCTGTGCTCACAGCAGAGCTGCTCCAGCCCTTGGATCACCTTTGTGGCCTCCTCTGGCCTCACTCCAACATCTCTTTGTCCTTCTCAGCAGCACTGGAGGCAGGATTGGAGCTGGGGGTCTCAGCAGGGCAGAGCCAAGAGGAAGAATTGACCCTTGGGAGGCAACATCTACCATTGATTAGTGACCTTCATGAGGCTCAGGCTGGTGCCCCTGTGTGCACTCACCTGTTGGCTGCTTTTCCTCCCCAGGCCTTCAGGGAGCAGGGATCAGCTATCTTGGGCCTGGAGATCATGTCAAGAAACCTTCCCTCCCTCCCTCCCCCAAGAAAAAGGAGGCAATGAGCTGTGTCTGAGCTCAAGGAGAAAAAAAACCCCACACTGCTCTGCTCAGCCCCCCCAGGGGGGCCACAGACATGCAGGGAATAAAGAGGACTCTGCACAATGGAAGGAGAAATAATGAACCCCAGCCCAGGCAGAGGAATGAGAACCATGTCCCATCACAGCCCCCTCCAGGCAAGGGCTCCCAGCAGCAGGCCAAGAGGGGCTTTAAAGAGCTTGCTTGCTCCTGAGCTCTGCTCTTAATTTGCTTCACAGGCTGAGCTGCCAGGGAGCTGAGCCCAGCCTCAGCGTTGTGCAACCCAGAGAATTCCAGAGGGCTGGGGCTGGGCTGGCACCAGGCTGCCTCTGGGCTGGCACCAGGCTGCCTCTGGGCTGCCAGGCTGGAGCAGGCTGCGTTTCCAGGTGGGTTGGGTGGCCTGGCAGAGTCTTTGAAGAGAGGCTTTGAATGGTTTCAGAGAGGGTGGGGTAGGGGTTTATGCTCCATTCCTGTCCCTTGCCGCCTGTGCTGCCTGCCTGAGCCACCTCCACTTCCCCTTGGGATGGATGATCCCCCAAACTGAGCCATCTCCATCTCCCTTTGGGATAAACCCCCAAAACTGAGCAGACTCCATCTCCCCCTGGGATGGTTGACCCCAAAACTGAGCAGACTCCATCTCCCTTTGGGATAGACCCCCAAAACTGAGCCACCTCCATCTCCCTTTGGGATAAACCCCCAAAACTGAGCCACCTCCACATCTCTTTGGGATAAACCCCCAAACTGAGCCACCTCCATCTCCCTTCAGGGTGGTTCACCCCAAAACTGAGCCACCTCCATGTCCCTTTGGGATGGATGACCCCAAAACTGAGCCACCTTCATCTCCCTTTGGGGTGGCTGACCCCAAGACTAAGCCACCTCCATCTCCCCTTGGGGTGGTTCACTCCAAAACTAAGCCACCTCCATGTCCCTCTGGGATGGTTCACCCCAAAACTGAGCCTCCTCCATCTCCCTTTGAGATGCTTGACCCCAAAACTGAGCAGACTCCCTCACCCTTTGGGATGGCTGACCCCAAAACTGAGCAGAGTTCATCTCCCTTTGGGATAAACTCCCAAAACTGAGCCACCTCCATCTCCCTCTGGGATGGTTGACCTCAAAACTGAGCCACCTCCATCTCCCTTTGGGATGGTTCACCCCAAAACTGAGCCACCTCCATCTCCCTTTGGGATGGTTGACCCCAAAACTGAGCCATCTCCATCTCCCTTTGGGATGGTTCACCCCAAAACTGAGCCATCTCCATCTCCCTCTGGGATAAACCCCCAAAACTGAGCCACCTCCATGTCCCTCTGGGATGGTTGACCCCAAAACTGAGCAGACTCCCTTTCCCTTTGGGATAGACCCCCCCAAATCCCACCCTCACAGCTGGATCCCAGCCCTCCCTGCCCAGCACAGAGCCCTGAGTCAGGGCTCTGGGGCAGCCTCAGCTCCTGGCCCCGCTCTGGGCTGCTTGCAGGGTCCTTGGACATCTTGGCCTTGGGAATGGAATCAAAACCCCTTCAAAGGGCTGCTCAGGCTCTGAGCTCCTCACACAGCTGCTGCTGCCGGCCTCACCGTTTGCTCCTGGACGAGTAAAGGGAGCTCTCAGCCTGCTTTTGGGCCAGCATCTTCCTGAGTCCCCCCGCAGGGAGGACGCAGCCCGGGGGGGGGAGGAACCTCGCTCCGGCTCTGTCTGCGGCCACCCAAACCAAGGCGCGCTGGTGGCCAGCGCTCGTCCCGGCCTCGGCAGACTCAGCAGCGGCTCCAAGTGCCAAACACGGAGGATTTTTAACCCCCGAGCCGCATTCCCCGGGGAGGAAACAACAAAAAGAAAGGCATGTCCTGGGCTCTCGAACCAACCCCTCCAAGCTGCTCAGCATCCCCTCGCCCCGGGGGCAACTTGGCACCGGGCGCCCTTCTCTCCCCAGCTTAATGAGAAGCATCCAAGCAAGCATCCAGCCTGTCCCCACCAGTAGCTGCTTTCAACAGAAGGCACCCAGAAACACCCCCCGGGGGCCAGGCAGGCAGCCAGGCTGAGCGGGGAGCAGATGGGAGCCAGCCGACCACCTGCGGCCACCAGCCCCAACCCTCCTCGCTGGCCCCAGCCCGGGCGAGGCGGCTCCAGGGTCACGGCGAGGGCCGGGAAGGGGTGGAATAAAGGAGGGAAGAAAGCAAAGCTGCTGGGTTGCAGCTGGGGGATGGAGGGGTGGGGGGGATGGAGGTGGGGGAGAGGGAGGCTGCTTCCCAGCGGATCCTCGGAGCTCCCGCGGGACTCGGTGCCCGCAGCCCGGCGGCTGCCGTTTCACCAGCTGCCAGCCCAGCCTGCCCTGGGTGTATTTTTAAGCTGCCTTTGACGTCACACCTTCCTCCCCAGGATGCTGCTTGCTCTACGTCTCCAGGCAAAACGGTCCCCAAATTGTCCCTTCAGCTTCCCCCCTCCCCCCCTCCCCAACCCCGCAGCTCCTTCTGGTCTCACCTCCCCCCCCCCCCCCCCCCCCCCCCCGCTACCCTTCCCAAGCTGGGGCAGCCCCCAGGAGATGAAGAGAGCTGGGAGTGAGGGAGATGATGTTGACTCATCCCCTTTGGAGGAGCAAGGAAAAGGTGGGAAGCCCCCGCCCCCCCCCCCCCCTCCCATGCCCAGGCTGTGAGGTGACCTTCCCCCAGCAGCCAGCCCGGGGGCAGCAGGGCTCCATCCAGCGGGCGGCTGTGGGCAGCATCGCAAGCTGGACTCACCCAGGGGGCTGGGGACAGCCTGCTCCTTCCCTCCTCTGAGAGCTGGGGGCAGGTGAAAAGTCCTTCCCACGCCCCAGCCCCCTGCCCTGCCAGACCCCATCAGGGCTGAGAGGGTCTGGATCAAACTGGGAAGCAGACCCCATCAGGGCTGAGAGGGTCTGGATCAAACTGGGAGACCCTACCAAGGCTGAGTGGGTCTGAATCAAACTGGGAGCCAGACCCCATCAGGGCTGAGTGGGTCTGGAGCAAACTGGGAGCCAGACCCCATCAGGGCTGAGTGGGTCTGGAGCAAACTGGGAGCCAGACCCCACCAAGGCTGAGTGGCTCTGGATCAAACTGGGAGACCCCATCTGGGTCTGGATCAAACTGGGAGACCCCATCTGGGTCTGGATCAAACTGGGAAGCAGACCCCATCAAGGCTCAGTGGGTCTGGATCAAACTGGGAGCCAGACCCCATCAGGGCTGAGTGGCTCTGGATCAAACTGGGAGACCCCACCAAGGCTGAGAGGGTCTGGATCAAACTGGGAGACCCCATCTGGGTCTGGATCAAACTGGGAAGCAGACCCCATCAAGGCTCAGTGGGTCTGGATCAAACTGGGAGCCAAACACCATCAGGGCTGAGTGGCTCTGGATCCAACTGGGAGACCCCAACAAGGCTGAGTGGCTCTGGATCAAACTGGGAGCCAAACACCACCAAGGCTCAGTGGGTCTGGATCAGACTGGGAGCTAGATCCCATCAGGGCTGAGTGGCTCTGGATCAAACCAGACCCCATCCCATCCCCTCCATCCCAGCTGCTCTCCTGGATTAATCCCAGCCCCAAATGAATTGCTGCCTCCTGCCCTGGACCTGGAGCTCCCAATCCCTCCCCTCCCAAGCTTGAGCACCTCCAGGGGCAGGATGGGGCCATGCCTGGGGAGCATGTCCAGAGCAGCTTGGCCACTGTGAGTGCTCCAGCATCTGGGGAAGGGTCTGCAGCACAGCCACACCCTGAGCTCTTCACCCCCCTATGCCTTCTGTCCCCAGAGAGCTTCACCTGAGCCTCACTTTAGCTCTCCTCAAGCTTCCTGGGCTGCCCCATGAGTGATGGAGAGCAGCAGAGGGCAAAGATCTGTGGCCTGGGCTTCTCCCTTCTCCTAGGAATGTCTCTCTACAGCCTGTGCCTCTGTGTCCTTCCTCAGAGCTCTTCAGGTCAGGCTGCCCATGGAGATGGTGCTGGGATACTCAGTGCCCCAGGTGTCCTTCCTCAGAGCTCCTCAAGGCCAGGCTGCCCATGGGGATGCTGCTGGGATACTCAGTGCCCCAGGTGTCCTTCCTCAGAGCTCCTCAAGGCAGGCTGCCCATGGGGATGCTGCTGGGATACTCAGTGCCCCAGAAGTCCTTCCTCAGAGCTCCTCAAGGCAGGCTGCCCATGGAGGTGCTGCTGGGATACTCAGTGCCCCAGAAGTCCTTCCTCAGAGCTCCTCAGGCCAGGCTGCCCATGGGGATGCTGCTGGGATGCTCAGTGCCCCAGGTGTCCTTCCTCAGAGCTCCTCAGGCCAGGCTGCCCATGGGGATGCTGCTGGGATACTCAGTGCCCCAGGAGTCCTTCCTCAGAGCTCCTCAAGGCCAGGCTGCCCATGGGGATGCTGCTGGGATACTCAGTGCCCCAGGTGTCCTTCCTCAGAGCCCCTCAAGGCCAGGCTGCCCTTGGAGATGCTGCTGGGATACTCAGTGCCCCAGGTGTCCTTCCTCATTGCTCCTCAGGCCAGGCTGCCCATGGGGATGCTGCTGGGATACTCAGTGCCCCAGGAGTCCTTCCTCAGAGCTCCTCAGGCCAGGCTGCCCATGGGGATGCTGCTGGGATACTCAGTGCCCCAGGCATGGCACAACCCCCACCCCTCAATGTCTCCTGAGCCCCCCTGGCCTGAGCAATCCAGGGAAAGGCCTCTGGCTGGCTGGCCAAAGGGGAAAATCTCAGCTGTGCCAAGGGTGAGGGAGCAGCCCCCAGGTGCACCTCCATGGGCAGCCTGGCTTGAGGACCTTTGAGGGAAGGACACAGAGGAGAAGCCCAGGCCACAGATCTTTGCCCTCTGCTGCTCTCCATCGCTCATGGGGCAGCCCAGGAAGCTTGAGGGGAGCTGAAGTGAGGCTCAGGTGAAGCCAGGCCTTGCCCTGGACTCTCCTGCACCTCCCCTGCTGGTGGGATGCCTCTGGCTGTGGCTCAGCCTCAGCTGGAGCCCCCCTGATGGAGGAGGACGATGCAAGGAGGCTCTGGGTGCTGGGAGAGGTCACTTTGAAGGCCTGAAGCAGCTGATATCTCATCCCAGCAAGTTCAGCTGGAAACCATCACCCCCATGAAGACAAGAGGGCTGGCAGCAGCCACCCTCCCCTCCCTCACGCCCCCCCCCAACCCTCCAAGCTCGCCACGAGAGGGAGTTTCACTGTGCTTTAAGGACAGAGCAAGCCCCAAGGTATGGGAAACGCTGCTGGAGAGGAGAGCCTGGATGCCAGCCCTGCTCCTCCCTGCTGAGCTGCCATCCACCCAGCCCACGGGGCTGCTGGGCAGCCCTCTCCCATCGGGAAGAGCCAGGCTGCCCCACTCTAGCTGGCACCAACGAAGGCATCTCAACACCCCCCACACACCCCCCCCTTAGATCCCTGGGGCTGATTCTTCTCCTCTCCCATCCAGCAGCACGGAGCCAGCCAAGCTGCAAGGGAGTCAGGAGCAGGAACTGGGCTTGGGAAGGCTTTGAGGAGCGTTGCTGTCTGGGCAGCACCTCCTGGGCTGAGCCCTGTGGGTCCAGCAGGGCCCTGCTGCCCCATCCTGCCCACAGCAGCATCAGGGAGCAGGCCTGGAGCAGCCTGAGCTGAGGCAGAGCTCGCTGCAGGCTGCTGGGAGAAGGCTTCTCAGCCGTGCCAGGGTTTGCTGCAGCTCTGCAGGCTGCTGGGAGAGGAAGAGCTTCCTCCCCACCTCTCCTTACCCGGGCAGGGATGGCAGCAGGAGGTGGCTGTGCCAGCCCTGCAGTGGCATGGGTGGTGCCACCTGGAGCAGGGCTGGCCACGGGTCGGGGTCTGGGCTTTATAGCTGCTGAGTCCTCCCTTGCTTCTGCTTTCTCCTCCTTACCCTCACTGCTCAGAGCTTTCCAGGCTGCCTCTGAAGTGGGGGTTCCCCAGCCATGGCCCCATCCCTTCCCCTGAGGCTCCAGCACCACCTGGGGCAAAGCTGGAGCGAAGTGGGAGCCAAGCTGGAGGTGGTGCTGAGATCCAGCCCCGCTTTGCTGGGCTCAGGGAAGGCTTTCCCCAGCAAACAGGACTCACTTTCCCTCTTCAGCAGCGCTCAGAGCTCAGCCACAGCCCGGTGGGATCCCAGCTGGCAGCCTGCAGGGGCCACCCCCCAACAAAAGGGCCTCAAAAGTGGCCATGCAGGGACCCCCTCAGGCATCTCCTAGGGGAAACACACACCCAGCTCAGCCCTGACCTGGGAAGAGCCAGGCTGCCCTGCTGCAGCTGGCACCACTGAAGGCATCTCAAGCCCTCCTTAGACATCTGGGTCTGACTGTTCTCTTCTCCCATCCAGCAGCACAGAGGGAGCTCAGCTGCACTGAGGCCAGGAGGAGGAACTGGGCTTGGGAAGGCTTTGAGGAGCAGTTCTGCCTGGGCTGGGCCAGGTAGGTCACAGAATCACCACGGTTGGAAGAGACCTCAGAGATCATCAAGTCCAAGCTGTCACCACAGACCTCAGGACTAAACCATGGCTCCAAGTGCCACATCCAATCCCCTCTTGAACACCTCCAGGGATGGGGACTCCACCACCTCCCTGGGCAGCACATCCCAGTGGCCAACAGCTCTCTCTGGGAGGAACTTTCTCCTCACCTCCAGCTTAAACTTCCAACCTGCCTGAGCTGAGACCCCACCTGCTGGGCTCAGGGAAGGCTTTCCCCAGCAAACAGGACTCACTTTCCCTCTTCAGCAGCACTCAGAGCTCAGCCACAGCCCACTGGGATCCCAGCTGGCAGCCTGCAGGGGCCACCCCCCAACAAAAGGGCCTCAAAAGTGGCTCTGCAGGGACCCCCTGAGGCATCTGCCAGGGGAAACACACATCCAGCTCAGCCCTGACCTGGGAAGAGCCAGGCTGCCCTGCTGCAGCTGGCACCACTGAAGGCATCTCAAGCCCCTCTTAAACCTCTGGGTCTGATTCTTCTCTTCTCCCACCCAGCAGCACAGAGGGAGCTCAGCTGCACTGGGGCCAGGAGGAGGAACTGGGCTTGGGAAGGCTTCGAGGAGCAGTTCTGCCTGGGCTGAGCCAGGTAGCTCCAACCTGCCTGAGCTCAGTCCCCACCTGCTGGGCTCAGGGAAGGCTTTACTGACCAGGCAGAACTTTGCCTGTCCAACAGTGCTCAGGGCTCAGCCACAGCCCAGTGGGATCCCAGCTGGGACCTCCCCCACCCCACTGCCAGCACCTCGGACCCAGCCGTGCAGGGAGCTCCTGGGGCACCTTCCAGTGGAACAACCCCCCCCAGCCCCAGCCAGCTCAGCTTGGCCGTGGGAAAGCATCCAGCCACCAACCTCCTGTTGGTTCCCAGTCCCATCCACCCCCCCTCCCAGCATCCCACCCCCCCCTTGCGGTGGCTGTCAGCACCCAGAGCTGCAGCCAAGACAGCAGCGAGCTCCATTGTGTGGGTCAGGCTCCGAACGCTGCCACCCCCCGAGGAGCTTTGGCCACCAAACAAAAGTGGCACCACCAAAGAGACCCTGGAGGGGGTGGAGAGGCAAACAGAGAGAGAAATCAACACCCCCCACCCCCCCCCCAAATAAAACACACAATGTGCCTGCAAGAGGCTGGGGCTGAAGCCACAGCTTCGGGGCTGCGGGGCTCGACCTCGGCTCCACCGCCGCTGAGAAAGGGACCGCCAAGGAATGTGACCACCGAGGGGTCGCCAGGGGTGGAAGTGGGGACACACACACACACACACACAGGGGGGGTCGTGTTTGGGAGCAGGGATTGCAGAGCTTCTGCTTTTCCAAGCCAGAGCTTTCCCTCCCCACCTCCACCCCCAGCAGGGCAGAGGCAAGCTCCGGAGGCTCCGTTCTGAGCTGCGCCAGCTGGGAGCTGAGCCTCTGGCTCCTGCTTGGGGGATCAGAGAATCAATCAGGTTGGAGAAGACCTCAGAGCTCAGCAAGTCCAAGCTGTCCCCCAGCACCTCCTGACTAACCAAACCATGGCTCCAAGTGCCACAACCAAGCCACTCTTGGACACCTCCAGGGATGGGGACTCCACCACCTCATAGAATCAGAGAATCAATGAGGTTGGAGAAGACCTCAGAGCTCAGCAAGTCCAAGCTGTCCCCCAGCACCTCCTGACAACCAAACCATGGCTCCAAGTGCCACATCCAATCCCCTCTGGAACACCTCCAGGGATGGGGACTCCACCACCTCCCTGGGCAGCACATCCCCAGGGCCAATCTCTCTGGCTGGGAAGAATTTCTTCCTCCCCTCCAGCCTGAACCTCCCCTGGCACAGCTTGAGACTGTGTCCTCTTGTTCTGGTGCTGCTTGCCTGGGAGAAGAGCCCAACCCCCACCTGGCTGCAACCTCCCTGCAGGGAGTTGCAGAGAGCAAGAAGGTCTCCCCTGAACCTCCTCTTCTCCAGGCTAAGCAACCCCAGCTCCCTCAGCCTCTCCTCCCAGGGCTGTGCCCCAGACCCCTCCCCAGCTTTGTTGCCCTTCTCTGGACACCTTCCAGCAGCTCAACCTCTTTCCTGACCTGAGGAGCCCAGAGCTGGCCACAGGACTCCAGGTGTGGCCTCAGCAGTGCTGAGCACAGGGCAGGATGAGCTCCCTGCTCCTGCTGGCCACACTCTTCCTGCTGCAGGCCAGGATGCCCTTGGCCTTCTTGGCCACCCCCTGGGCACACTGCTGGCTCCTGTTCAGCTGCTCTCCACCACTCCCCCCAGGTCCCTCTCTGCCTGGCTGCTCTCAGCCACTCTGCCCCCAGCCTGTGGCACTGCCTGGGGTTGCTGTGGCCAAGGTGCAGCCCCTGGCACTTGGCTGTGTTCAACCTCCTGCCCTTGGCCTCTGCTCAGCCTGTCCAGGTCCCTCTGCATTGTTCTCCTGGCCTCTAACAGCTCAGCTCCTGCCCCCAGCTTGGTGTCCTCTGCACATTCACTGCTGATGGCCTCCATCCCCTCCTCCAGACCATCAATGGAGATATTGATCAGGCTGGGGCCCAGCACTGCTCCCTGGGGCACACCACTGGTGCCTGGCTGCCAGCTGGCTGTGGCTCCATTCACCACCAACAGAGCCAGCAGGTCCCAGCCCCCACTGTGCCTCAGTTTCCCCAGGCTCCTGTCCTCACCTAGACACCAGAGCTCAGCAGATGAGGCTTTGGCTTTGCCTTGCATTTGGGGTGGGAAAGAGGGGCTGGGAGTGCAGGGGAAGGGTTGGGAAGTCCTGGATGAGGGCTGAGTTGGCAGCAACAAGAGGGAGAGAGGAGTCAGGAGAGAGGATGAGGAAAGGGAAGAGCGAGGAGGAGGAGGAGGAGGAGGCAGGGGGACAGACTGCAGAGACCATCTGCTGCCAGTGCTTTGAATTGCCTGGGCTCATTTCAGCTCAGCTTGGCTGCAAGAGCTGCCAGGGATGGGAGAGCTGGGCCCCAGCACCAGGAGGAGAAACTCAGGGATGGGGCAGGATGAGGCCCAGCCCCAGAGCAGCCCTGCTGCAGCGTGGGGAAGAGAAGGAGCTGAGCCTGGCTGAGCTGAGCTGGGCAAAGCAGCTTCTGTGCCAAGGATGGGACCTGCCAGGGCTCCCTCCCCAAGCACCCACTGGCACCAGGGACCCCTGGCAGGCAGCTCCAGCAGGGCCAGGCTGGAGCAGGAGAGGAGGAAGCCTCTGGGAGCAGCCACAGATGCTTCCCACAGGCAGGCAGCTGAGACCCAGCCCTGGAGCAGCTCCCTGGGGATGTCTCTGATCAAGAACTGGAGCTGAGGACTTGCACCTGGGGCAGGATGAGGCCCAGCCCTGGAGCAGCTCCTTGGGGAAGTCTCTGCTCAAGAACTGGGGCTGTGCACCTGGGGCAGGATGAAGCCCAGCCCTGGAGCAGCTCCTTGGGGAAGTCTCTGCTCAAGAGCTGGAGCTGAGGACTTGCACCTGGGGCAGGATGAGACCCAGCCCTGGAGCAGCTCCCTGGGGAAGTCTCTGATCAAGAGCTGGGGCTGGGGCTGTGCACCTGGGGCAGGATGAGACCCAGCCCTGGAGCAGCTCCCTGGGGAAGTCTCTGATCAAGAGCTGGGGCTGGGGCTGTGCACCTGGGGCAGGATGAGACCCAGCCCTGGAGCAGCTCCTTGGGGAAGTCTCTGCTCAAGAGCTGGAGCTGAGGACTTGCACCTGGGGCTGCCAAGCTCTGCTCCAGGCTATCATTTTCCACATCCCCCT
The DNA here is from genome assembly GCF_026170545.1 of Melanerpes formicivorus. Taxonomy (NCBI): domain Eukaryota; kingdom Metazoa; phylum Chordata; class Aves; order Piciformes; family Picidae; genus Melanerpes; species Melanerpes formicivorus. Next base: position 12,174 of record NW_027142602.1, on the reverse strand, counting down.
CTCCCACCTCCCCCCAGCAGCTCCTTCTGCACCTCCTGCACCTCCCAGCACCTCTCTCCTCCTTCCCATCGCTGCCCTCCTGCCTTCCTCCACCTCCAAACCCCTTCCTCTGGGGGTCCCCACCCCTGCAGAGTGACTTTCCCTGCTGCCCTAAGCCCACCTGTGCCACCCTGATGCCAGCTGGCAGGGCAAGGCTGGACCAGAGGAGGACCTTTGCTCTGCTCCTATGGAATCTGGGCTCCCCCCTGCCCTTCCCAGCATGGAATCTCTCTGGCTGCTTGGCCAAGGCACTGCCAGGCCCCTGCCAGGCTCTGAGTGGCCTTTTGGAGCTGCAGCTCACCAGGGCTTGGGCTCAGCCCTACCAGGACACAAAGATCAAGAAGAAGAAGTCCCTGTGCCCCCCAGCCCAGCCCTTTTTCACCCCCCATTTGGGGGCTCAGGAGCTGTTAATGAGCCCTTCATTACATATGCAAAGAGCCAGCTGCCCATTGGCTTAGAGGGCAGCAGTGATTTACAGAGGGACCTTTGGCTGGGAGGGCATCCCCAGGCCCCCCCAAAAGACCCCAAACCCCTTCCTCTGGGGGTCCCCTCCCCTGCAGAGTGGCTTTCCCTGCACCCCTAAGCCCACCTGTGCCACCCTGATGCCACCCTGCGGAGCCCAAGCCCCGCGCTCCGGTGCTCAGGGCTGGTAGAACCCATTCCCCCCCCCCCGGGTGATGCCAGGCTGAGCCAGGCAGCTGCCCCCCGAGGCTGGCACGGAGGAGGACGGAGAGCGAACCCCACAGGGCGGAAAACAGCCACGACGGAGAGCCCCTCCTCCGGCAGGAGGTTCAAACCCCCCCGGACCCCGCGGAGCTGCACCCCCCGCCCCGAGGGGCACGGAGCGGACGGGAGCCGCTGGGCTCCTCCGTGGGCGCTGTGGCCGTGCCCCCTTGTCACTAGATGGCACTGGAGCATCTCCGTGAGGCTCCGGGAGCCTCGGCAGAGCCTCCCCCATCCCTCCCTCCCGGCAGCCCCGCCAGCCGTGCCCGGAGCCGTCCCAGCCCCAAGGGAGCCCAGGCTGGAGCCCAGGCTGGAGCCCAGCACAGCCAACCTGGGGGGGTGCGGGGGTGTGGGGGGCACTGGCGTTGGCCTGGCCACAGCCTCTGCTCTCGAGGGGTCTCGATTTGGGTGGGAAAAGGGAAGATCTTGGCTGGCAGACCTCCTGCAGCGGGCTTGGGTCGCATCCGTTCTCCACCTTCCTTCCCAGCACAGCCCAGAGACGAATCCCCAGCTGGGTCCCGGTCCTGGCATCAAACTGCCAGCCCTGGGATCAAACTGCCAGCCCTGGCATCAAACTGCCAGCCCTGGCATCAACATCCCAGCCCTGGGATTAAACTGCCAGCCCTGGCATCAAACTGCCAGCCCTGGCATCAAACTCCCAGCCCTGGCATCAACATCCCAGCCCTGGGATTAAACACCCAGCCCTGGCATCAAACTGCCAGCCCTGGCACTAAACTGCCAGCCCTGGGATTAAACTCCCAGCCCTGGCATCAACATCCCAGCCCTGGCATCAAACTGCCAGCCCTGGGATTAAACACCCAGCCCTGGCATCAACATCCCAGCCCTGGCATCAAACTCCCAGCCCTGGCATCAAACTCCCAGCCCTGGGATTAAACTCCCCCCCTATGATGCCAGTCAGGCACTGGGTGCTGCAGGGGCACTAACTCCCCCCCAGTGATGCCAGTCAGGCACTGGGTGCTGCAGGGGCACTAACTCCCCCTCAGTGATGCCAGCACTGGGTGCTGCAGGGGCACTAACTCCCCCCAGTGATGCCAGTCAGGCACTGGGTGCTGCAGGGGCACTAACTCCCCCTCAGTGATGCCAGTCAGGCACTGGGTGCTGCAGGGGCACTAACTCCCCCTCAGTGATGCCAGTCAGGCACTGGGTGCTGCAGGGGCACTAACTCCCCCCAGTGATGCCAGTCAGGCACTGGGTGCTGCAGGGGCACTAACTCCCCCCCAGTGATGCCAGCACTGGGTGCTGCAGGGGCACTAACTCCCCCCCAGTGATGCCAGCACTGGGTGCTGCAGGGGCACTAACTCCCCCCCAGTGATGCCAGCACTGGGTGCTGCAGGGGCACTAACTCCCCCCCAGTGATGCCAGCACTGGGTGCTGCAGGGGCACTAACTCCCCCCCAGTGATGCCAGCACTGGGTGCTGCAGGGGCACTAACTCCCCCCCAGTGATGCCAGTCAGGCACTGGGTGCTGCAGGGGCACTAACTCCCCCCCAGTGATGCCAGCCAGGCACTGGGTGCTGCAGGGGCACTAACTCCCCCCCAGTGATGCCAGTCAGGCACTGGGTGCTGCAGGGGCACTAACTCCCCCCCAGTGATGCCAGCACTGGGTGCTGCAGGGGCACTAACTCCCCCCCCAGTGATGCCAGCCAGGCACTGGGTGCTGCAGGGGCACTAACTCCCCCCCAGTGATGCCAGTCAGGCACTGGGTGCTGCAGGGGCACTAACTCCCCCCAGTGATGCCAGTCAGGCACTGGGTGCTGCAGGGGCACTAACTCCCCCCCAGTGATGCCAGTCAGGCACTGGGTGCTGCAGGGGCACTAACTCCCCCCCAGTGATGCCAGCACTGGGTGCTGCAGGGGCACTAACTCCCCCCAGTGATGCCAGCACTGGGTGCTGCAGGGGCACTAACTCCCCCCAGTGATGCCAGTCAGGCACTGGGTGCTGCAGGGGCACTAACTCCCCCCCAGTGATGCCAGCACTGGGTGCTGCAGGGGCACTAACTCCCCCCCAGTGATGCCAGTCAGGCACTGGGTGCTGCAGGGGCACTAACTCCCCCCCAGTGATGCCAGCACTGGGTGCTGCAGGGGCACTAACTCCTCCCCAGTGATGCCAGTCAGGCACTGGGTGCTGCAGGGGCACTAACTCCCCCCAGTGATGCCAGTCAGGCACTGGGTGCTGCAGGGGCACTAACTCCCCCCAGTGATGCCAGTCAGGCACTGGGTGCTGCAGGGGCACTAACTCCCCCCCCAGTGATGCCAGCACTGGGTGCTGCAGGGGCACTAACTCCCCCCCAGTGATGCCAGTCAGGCACTGGGTGCTGCAGGGGCACTAACTGCCCCCCAGTGATGCCAGTCAGGCACTGGGTGCTGCAGGGGCAACTACTCCCCCCAGTGATGCCAGTCAGGCACTGGGTGCTGCAGGGGCACTAACTCCCCCCAGTGATGCCAGCACTGGGTGCTGCAGGGGCACTAACTCCCCCCCAGTGATGCCAGCACTGGGTGCTGCAGGGGCACTAACTCCCCCAGTGATGCCAGTCAGGCACTGGGTGCTGCAGGGGCACTAACTCCCCCCAGTGATGCCAGTCAGGCACTGGGTGCTGCAGGGGCACTAACTCCCCCCAGTGATGCCAGCACTGGGTGCTGCAGGGGCACTAACTCCCCCCCAGTGATGCCAGTCAGGCACTGGGTGCTGCAGGGGCAACTAACTCCCCCCCAGTGATGCCAGTCAGGCACTGGGTGCTGCAGGGGCACTAACTCCCCCCCAGTGATGCCAGTCAGGCACTGGGTGCTGCAGGGGCACTAACTCCCCCCAGTGATGCCAGCACTGGGTGCTGCAGGGGCACTAACTCCCCCCAGTGATGCCAGTCAGGCACTGGGTGCTGCAGGGGCACTAACTCCCCCCAGTGATGCCAGTCAGGCACTGGGTGCTGCAGGGGCACTAACTCCCCCCCAGTGATGCCAGTCAGGCACTGGGTGCTGCAGGGGCACTAACTCCCCCCCAGTGATGCCAGTCAGGCACTGGGTGCTGCAGGGGCACTAACTCCCCCCCAGTGATGCCAGTCAGGCACTGGGTGCTGCAGGGGCACTAACTCCCCCTCAGTGATGCCAGTCAGGCACTGGGTGCTGCAGGGGCACTAACTCCCCCCAGTGATGCCAGCACTGGGTGCTGCAGGGGCACTAACTGCCCCCCAGTGATGCCAGTCAGGCACTGGGTGCTGCAGGGGCACTAACTCCCCCCCAGTGATGCCAGCACTGGGTGCTGCAGGGGCACTAACTCCCCCCAGTGATGCCAGTCAGGCACTGGGTGCTGCAGGGGCTCAGCTGTGCCTGGGCAGCTTCCATCCTGCATTAAGCAGCAGCAGCCCTGTGCCAGCCCAGGGGTGCAGTGCAGGCCCAGCGCCCCCTGGGGCCTGATCCAGGCTGCAGAGGGATTGGTGCTGGGGCAGGGGGAGGGAAGGGCAGCAGCAGGCTCTGCTCAGTCTCTGCTCAGTCTCAGCTGCCTTTCCCCTCTCCCCCAGGACCTTCCTTCCCTGTCATGAGGGCATCGAGTTTCCAGGGCTGAGGCTCAGTCTCTTATCCTCAGCCCCTGCAGGAAATTGGGAGTGATGGGAGGCCCTGGGAGCCAGGATGGGCTTGGGGGGGATGATGCCTTCCACCCCAAGGCACCAGTGGGTCCCAGCCTCTGCTGGCACAGGCACAGGGCTCAGGTCCCTTTAGGACCCCTGAGACCTTATGGTTGGGAAAGAGCTTTCAGACTCTCCAGGTCCAACCACTCTCTGCCTCTGCCGAGGCTGGGGCTAAACCTTGGCCCTCAGCACCACCTCCCTGCCTCTTGTAACCACCTCCAGGCTTGCCCAAGGAGGCTGTGGGTGCCCCCCTCCCAGGCTGGATGTGGCCTGGAGCAAGCTGGGCTGGCAGGAGGTGACCCTGCCCCTGGCAGGGGGTTGGAACTGGGTGAGCCTTGAAGGTCCCTTCCAACCCAAACTCCTTCTATGAATCCCTGAATCTGTGAATCACCATCATCCTCCTCATCACCATCATCATCACCCTCCTCCTCCTCCTCATCATCATCACCCTCCTCTTCTACATGCTGCAAGAACAGGGAGGAAATGTGTCCAGAGAAGGGCCACAGCAGGGCAGCTCCCTTACCTCTGCAGACAAGTGGAGCCTAGGAGGAGCTGGAACTGGGATGAAGCCCAGGTGGAGCCTAGGAGGAGCTGGAACTGGGATGAAGCCCAGGTGGAGCCTAGGAGGAGCTGGAACTGAGGGAAAGCCCCAGAGGGTGGGACCAGAGATGTTGGATCCTGCCTCAACTTGGAGCCAGCAGGGCTAGGGAGGGGATTCTGCCCCTCTGCTCCACTCTGCTGAGCCCACAGCTGCAGCTCTGGGGCCAGCTCTGGAGCCTCTGTGCCAGGAAGGCTCTGGAGGGGCTGGAAGGTGTCCAGAGCAGGGCCAGGAGGAGGAGCAGAGGGCTGGAGCTGCTCTGCTCTGCAGACAGCCTGAGAGAGTTGGGGTTGTGCAGGCTGGAGAGGAGAAGGCTCCCAGGAGACCTCCTTGTGGCCTTCCAGGAGCTGCAGGGGGCTGCAGGAAAGCTGGGGAGGGACTTTGGAGGGGGTGAGGGAGGGACAGGACTGGGGGGGATGGAGCAGAACTAGAAGTGGGGAGCTGGAGATTGGCTGTGAGGAAGAAGGTTGTTGCCCAGGAGGGTGGTGAGAGCCTGGCCCAGGCTGCCCAGGGAGGTGGTGGAAGCCTCCTGCCTGGAGGTGTTTGCAGCCAGGCTGGAGGTGGCTGTGAGCAAGCTGCTGTGGTGTGAGGTGTCCCCTGCCCATGGCAGGGGCTTTGGAGCTGGCTGAGCCTTGAGCTCCCTCCCAGCCCTGCCAGCTCTGTGAGTCTCTGTGTGGGGATGCTCAGGATGGAGGATCCCAGCACCACTCAGGGATGCTCAGGATGAGCTCATGCCTGGAACTGTGCAGGGATGCTGGGATGAGGGATCCCAAAGCCATGTGGGGATGCTGAGGATGGGGGATCCCAGCAGCCTGCAGGGTGGCTGGGGATGGAGGCTGGGAGCTGGTCAGGGAGGCTGGGAGCTGGGGATGGGAGGCTGGGAGCTGGGGATGGGATGCAGGGATGGGAGGCTGGGAGCTGTGCAGGGATGCTGGGATGGGAGGCTGGGAGCTGGGCAGGGATGCTGGGATGGGAGCTGGGCAGGGAGGCTGGGATGGGAGGCTGGGAGCTGGGCAGGGATGCTGGGGATGGGAGGCTGGGAGCTGGGCAGGGATGCTGGGATGGAGGCTGGGAGCTGTGCAGGGATGCTGGGATGGGATGCTGGGGATGGGATGCTGGGGATGGGAGCTGGGCAGGGATGCTGGGGCTGGAGGAATGCCAGAGCTGCACAGGGATGTTTGGGATGGGGAGCTTGGAGCTGTGCAGGGATGCTTGGGATAAGGGAGAGGCTCAGAGCTGCACAGAGACATTCAGGATGGGGATCCCAGAGCCATGCAGGGATGGTGCTTGGGATGAGGGACCTGGAGCTGCCCAGGGATGCTGGGGATGGGAATCCTGGAGCTGTGCAGGGGTATTCAGGAATGAAGGATGATGCTTGGGATGAGAGACCTGGAGCTGCACAGGGATGCTGAGTGGGGTTGGAACTGGCTGAGCCTTGAGGTCCCTTCCAACCCTGAACAATTCTGTGACCCTGTGAAAGATGTCTGCAGGAGGCCTCCAGAAGACAACCCCAAAGTTCTTACCCTGTGTCCTCCACCCCCTCAGGGGCCTGGGTTTGCCCTCAGGAGCTCTACCCTGACCCAAGGGGAAGTGAGAAAGGCAGCAGCCCCTCAGCAGGAGCCCGCTCCACTTGCTGCTGGGGAGAGCTGCAGGCAGGGATTGAGAGCAGCTCAGGATGGTGCTGAGCCCTTCTCCTTCCTCCCAGCCCAGCTCCTCCCAGGGGCACTTCCCCAGGCTGGATCCTTCTGCTCCCTATTTACTGAAACAACAAACAGGGCCTCTGCCTCCAGGTGCCTCAGCACATTCCTGCAGTGCCTCGGAGACAGCAGCAGCAGCCCCAACCCAGCTGCTCCTTCCCCCGGGGGATGGAGGCTCCCCGTGGGAAAGGGAGGGCCCGGGGGGGGTTGGGGGGTTGTGTTTCTTGCAGCACATTGGCTCCCAGCAAGAAGAAAAAGGAAGAGCTGAGGAGCAGCCCTGTGCAGGAGGGCTTGGGGGTGCAAAGCTGGCCTGGGCTGAGCCCCAGCAGGGTGGGGCAGCAGGGGCAGGGAGGGGATTCTGCCCTCTGCTCTGCTCTGCTGAGACCTCCCCCTGCAGGGCTGGGGCAGCTCTGGAGCCCTCAGCACAGCCAGGGCCAGAGGAGGCCACAGCAGTGCTGGCAGGGCTGGAAGGGCTCTGCTGGGAGCCCAGGCTGAGAGGGTTGGGGTTGTGCAGCCTGGAGAGGAGAAGGCTCCAGGGAGAGCTCCTGGTGGCCTTGCAGTGCTTCAAGGAGCCTGGGAGAAAGCTGGGGACAGAGTTTAGAGCAGGGTCTGATGTGCCAGGCCAAGGGGAGATGGTTTGGAACTGCAAGAGGCAGCTTGAGAGTGGAGAGAAGGAGAAATGTTTGGTGCTGAGGGTGGGGAGAGCCTGTGCCAGGCTGCCCAGAGAGCTGGGAGCTGCCCAGGGCTGGCAGCAGGGCAGGGCAGGTTGGTTGGGGCTGGGAGCAACCTGCTCTGGCTGGGGATGTCCCTGGGGGCTGCAGGGGTTGGCTGGAGGAGCTTCTGAAGCTCCCTTCCCACCCAAACCACTCTGATTCTATGCTTCCCTGACCCTGCTTTAGGACCAGATGACCTCCATCATTCCTTCCAGCTCCTCCCATGCTCTCTTCTCTCCTAGCTGGCTTGGCTCAGCCTCTCCTAGCTGATTTAGGTCAGCCTATCCTAACTGGCTTGGGTGGATGACCTCCAGCATTCCCTTCCAGCTCCTCCCATGCTGCCAGGGATCAGGACAGCAGCTCAGACCCAACCCAGCTCCCTTAGAACCTTCTCCAGGGCAATTAACCTCCCCAAACCCCAAAGGGGATCTCTGGACCTGAGGCTGCATCTGCTCCAGGCTTAACCCTCTGCTGTCAGCCATTCAGCCTCTGGGTTCCAGGGCTCAGAACCTCTGCTGGGAGCTGCCCCAGGGCTGGCACCAGTGCAGAGCAGGTTGGTTGGGGCTGGGAGCAACCTGCTCTGGCTGGGGATGTCCCTGGGGGCTGCAGGGGGTTGGGTTGGGTGGGCTTTGAAGCTCCCTTCCCCAGCAGCCAAGGGCAATGGGCTGGCCTGGGCTGGCCGTGCTGTGTCCTGCTGGAATCAGGGCAGGGATGGATGTCAGCTGCAGGGTCAGTGTGTCCCACGCTGCCCAGGGCCTGGCTGCCCCTGAATGGAGCAAGGTAATGCAATTACTTGCAAGTGGCAGGGACACAGAGGAGCCTCTGTGCCTCCCTCCATGGAACAGCATTCCCACATTCAGCCCAACAGCAGCACTCTGCCAGCGACCACAGCAGCCCCGGGGGATGTCACACAGGGCAGGAGTGAGGGGGTCCCTTCCCTTCCCTTCCCTTCCCTTCCCTTCCCTTCCCTTCCCTTCCCTTCCCTTCCCTTCCCTTCCCTTCCCTTCCCTTCCCTTCCCTTCCCTTCCCTTCCCTTCCCTTCCCTTTCCCTTCCCTTCCCTTCCCTTCCCTTCCCTTTCCCTTCCCTTCCCTTCCTTCCCTTCCTTTCCCTTCCCTTTCCCTTCCCTTCCCTTCCCTTCCCTTTCCCTTCCCTTTCCCCTTCCCTTTCCCTTCCCCTTCCCTTCCCCTTCCCTCCCCTTCCCCTTCCCCTTCCCTCCTTTATCCCTCCCCCAGCACCTTCTGGAGGAACAAGGCTGGGCCAAGGCAGGGCTCAGGGCTGGGAGCATCCCACCCCCTCCCCTGCACCCTCGGGGGTGCTGCTGGCAGGGCTGGGCAGGAGGAGGTGGAGCCTTTGGGTCCCAGAGGCAGAGTTGGTTGTGTTGGACAAGAGCTTTCAGATCATGGAGGCCAAGCCTGCACCCAGCCCTGCCCCAGGGCACCACCAACCCCCTGGCCCTCAGCACCCACAGCTCCAGGGCTCTGAAACCCCTCCAGGGCTGGGGACTGCACCACTGCCCCTGGGCAGCCTGGGCCAGGCCTGGACATCCCTCAAAGGGGCAGAAATTGTTCCTCATGGCCAAGCTGAACCTCCCCTGGGGTAACTTAAGGTCATTCCCCCTTCTCCCTGTCACTTGTTCCTTGGGAGATCTACCCCAACCTGGCTCCAGCATCCTCCTCAATGAGGTCTCCCTCAGCCTCCTCCAGGCTCAACCCCCCCAGCTCCCTCAGCTGCTCCTCCCCAGACCCTTCCCCAGCTCTGTTGCCCTTCCCTGGCCCTGCTCCAGCCTCTCAATCTCCTTCCTGCAGTGAGGAGCCCAAACTGAGCCCAGCACTCAAGCTGTGGCCTCCCCAGTGTCCACTCCAGGGGCACCAGCCCTGCCCTGCTCCTGCTGCTCACCCCGTGGCTGATCCAAGCCTGGCTGCTGGTGGCCCTCCTTGGCCAGCTGGCCACCCCCTGGCTCCTCTTAGGTGCTGTTGACCAACCCCCCTGAGGTCCTTTTCGACCCCAGGCAGTCTGCAGCCAGGTCTGAAGTGTCCTGTGGGGTTGCTGGGACCCAAGGCAGGACCCACTGATGATTATTCCACAGGTTTCCCATCCTGGGCTCTCAGTTCTCTGGGGGATCCCTCCAGGAGCATCCTCTCCTGGGTGCTGGGCACCACAGCATCATCTGCTGAGCTTTTCTCTCCTGCTGCAGGCTGGAACAGATCCTTTTCTTTTCTCCCTCCCTTCAGGGGGCAGCAAACTCCTGGCCAAGCTCTCAGCCCCTGGCTTGGATGGGAGCACACTGCAGTGGGTTAGGAACTGGCTGGAGGCTGAGCCCAGAGAGTGGTGGTGAATGGTGCCACAGCCAGCTGGCAGCCAGGCACCAGTGGTGTGCCCCAGGGAGCAGTGCTGGGCCCTGTGCTCTTTAACATCTTCATTGATGATCTGGGTGAGGGCATTGAGTCCATCAGCAGTGAATGTGCAGCTGACAGCAAGCTGGGGGCAGGAGTTTGAGCTGCTGGAGGGCAGAGAGGCTCTGCAGAGGGACCTGGACAGGCTGGGCAGAGGGGCAGAGGCCAAGGGCAGGAGACTGAACACATCCAAGTGCCAGGGGCTGCACTTTGGCCACAGCAACCCCAGGCAGTGCTGTACAGGCTGGGGGCAGAGTGGCTGAGAGCAGCCAGGCAGAGAGGGACCTGGGGGTGCTGGTCGATGGTAGGCTGAACATGAGCCTGCAGTGTGCCCAGGCAGCCAGGAGGGCCAAGGGCATCCTGGCCTGCAGCAGGCAGAGTGTGGCCAGCAGGAGCAGGGAGCTCATCCTGCCCTGTGCTCAGCACTGCTGAGGCCACACCTGGAGTCCTGTGGCCAGTTCTGGGCTCCTCAGGTCAGGAAAGAGGTTGAGCTGCTGGAAGGGTGTCCAGAGAAGGGCAAGAAAGCTGGGGAGGGGTCTGGGGCACAGCCCTGGGAGCACAGGCTGAGGGAGCTGGGGTTGCTTAGCCTGCAGAAGAGGAGGCTCAGGGGAGACCTTCTTGCTCTCTGCAACTCCCTGCAGGGAGGTTGGAGCCAGCTGGGGGTTGGGCTCTTCTCCCAGGCAGCCAGCACCAGAACAAGAGGACACAGTCTCAGGCTGTGCCAGGGGAGGTTCAGGCTGGATGTTAGGAAGAAGTTCCTCACAGAGAGAGTGATTGCCCATTGGGATGTGCTGCCCAGGGAGGTGGTGGAGTCCCCATCCCTGGAGGTGTTCAGGAGGAGACTTGCTGGGGTGCTTGCTGCCATGGTTAGCTGTTTGGGGGGTTGGATTGGTTGATGGGTTGGGACAGGATGATCTTGAAGGTCTCTTCCAACCTGGTTTGGTTTATTCAGCTCCACGTGAGAGGCCTGATCCTGACTTTCCCCTTCCTTCCCAATTAGCCTGGCAGGGAGATGTAAAGCTGGGAAAGCCGTGTGGGGAGCGGGAGGAAGCCATCCATACTCCAGGCTGGCAGAGGTCGCCTCGGCTTATTGCTCCGAGCTTCGCCCCCCTGCATGCTCCCGAGGCTTTGAGCGGCTCGGAGCCCATTAGCGGAGCCCGGCGGCAGCGGAGGCAGCGGCGGGGGAAGCCTGGGCTGAGGAGCAGGGGAAGCCTGGGCCTGAGGAGCAGAGGGAGCCTGGGCTGAGGAGCAGGGGGAGCCTGGGCTGAGGAGCAGAGGGAGCCTGGGCTGAGGAGCAGGGGGAGCCTGGGCTGAGGAGCAGAGGGAGCCTGGGCTGAGGAGCAGAGGGAGCCTGGGCTGAGGAGCAGGGGGAGCCTGGCTGAGGAGCAGAGGAAGCCTGGGCTGAGGAGCAGAGGAAGCCTGGGCTGAGGAGCAGGGGGAGCCTGGGCTGAGGAGCAGAGGGAGCCTGGCTGAGGAGCAGAGGGAGCCTGGGCTGAGGAGCAGAGGGAGCCTGGGCTGAGGAGCAGAGGAAGCCTGGGCTGAGGAGCAGAGGAGCCTGGGCTGAGGAGCAGAGGGAGCCTGGCTGAGGAGCAGAGGAAGCCTGGGCTGAGGAGCAGAGGGAGCCTGGGCTGAGGAGCAGAGGGAGCCTGGGCTGAGGAACAGAGGAAGCCTGGGCTGAGGAGCAGAGGGAGCCTGGGCTGAGGAGGCAGAGGGAGCCTGGGCTGAGGAAACAGAGGGAGCCTGGGCTGAGGAACAGAGGAAGCCTGGGGCTGAGGAGCAGAGGGAGCCTGGGCTGAGGAGCAGAGGGAGCCTGGGCTGAGGAGCAGGGGGAGCCTGGGCTGAGGAGCAGAGGGAGCCTGGGCTGAGGAGCAGGGGGAGCCTGGGCTGAGGAGCAGAGGGAGCCTGGGCTGAGGTAGCAGAGGAAGCCTGGGCTGAGGAGCAGAGGGGAGCGTGGGCTGAGGAGCAGAGGAAGCCTGGGCTGAGGAGCAGAGGAAGCCTGGGCTGAGGAGCAGAGGGAGCCTGGGCTAGAGGAGCAGAGGGAGCCTGGGCTGAGGAGCAGAGGAAGCCTGGGCTGAGGAGCAGAGGGAGCCTGGGCTGAGGAGCAGAGGGAGCCTGGGCTGAGGAGCAGAGGGAGCCTGGGCTGAGGAGCAGGGGGAGCCTGGGCTGAGGAGCAGAGGGAGCCTGGGCTGAGGAGCAGAGGAAGCCTGGGCTGAGGAGCACAGGGAGCCTGGGCTGAGGAGCAGAGGGAGCCTGGGCTGAGGAACAGAGGAAGCCTGGGGCTGAGGAGCAGAGGGAGCCTGGGCTGAGGAGCAGAGGGAGCCTGGGCTGAGGAACAGAGGGAGCCTGGGCTGAGGAACATAGAGGAAAA
>NW_027142601.1:224102-331816 GCF_026170545.1 Melanerpes formicivorus | reverse complement strand
CCCTGCCCTGCCCTGCCCTGCCCTGCCCCTGCCCTGCCCTGCCTGCCCTGCCCTACCCTACCCTACCCTACCCTACCCTACCCTATCCTATCCTACCCTACCCTATCCTATCCTACCTCCTATCCTATCCTATCCTATCCTATCCTATCCTATCCTATCCTATCCTATATCCTATCCTATCCCTATCCTATCCTATCCTATCCTATCCTATCCTAACATTTCTTTCCTGTGAGGCTGCTGGATCCAGGAGCAGGCTGCCCAGAGAGGTTATGTGGAGTCTTCTTCTCTGGACAGATTCTATAACCACACCTGGACATTGTACTCCCTGGGCAAGCTGCTGTGGGTGCCCTGCTTTAGCAGGGGGGTTGGACTGGATGATCTCCAGATGGTCCCTTCCAACCCCCCACCGTGCTGGAGCTGTGAGATCCTGTGATTTCTCTCCCATGTGTTTGTCTAGCACTGATCAGAGCTTGCCTATAGCCGAGCTGCTGCTAAAACCCCTGCAGTGATAAATCCCCCAAGGATAATCTTGCCTTTGTGAGAAAAGCCAATTTATTAACCTTAATGGACTCCAGGGAAGTCTGGGGGTTCCCAGCTCAGTCCTGACAGAGGGGAAAAAAGGTTGTGCAGCTCCCTCACAGCCCTCGTGCCACAGCTCCTTGTTTGCTTCTAAGCCAAGAAAGGCAAAATAGAGACATGGGGAGGGTGGGTTTTGGCTCCTACCCCCCCAAACCTGCACTCTGTAAGAGAACTCAGAATTGCCTGTGTGAAAACAGACCCAATGAGGTACCCAGGTGGAAAGGAAGAAAAAGAAACTTCAATTACTTGTCCAAACTCCTATTCCAGCTCTGGGACCTAGGCCAGGATGAGCTGCCCACAGGCTGGCTCTGGCCTTAGGAAGAGCTGTTTGGGACTGTGTGCATGCTCTGTCCATTGATGCCTGCTCACTTTTAAAGCCTTGGAGGTGTGATTCACGATGTCTGGAAGGGACTCCCAGCGACAGATCACAGCATCTGTCTCTTTAGCAATGCTCCTCAGTTGATGGGGTCTGTGATCTCCACCTCTGTGGCCCATAAAACATGCAGGTCTTGGAGGTGTGAAGCCCTTCTGCCTGGTGATATCAAAGTTTGGAGTGATCAAGGGAAGGGCTGATGCTCTTCTGATTGCTTGGGAGCACAGAAGGGAAAACCTCACAGGCAAATTACTCAGGAAATGTCTTATGGAGACACTCTCCAACAGCTCCCCTGGGTGCATCCATCAGAGAATGAAAATGTTGAGGATGGGGAAATAATAGTGGCAGACTCAATTCTTGCATTAACTGGCTAATTCCAGGTGTTTGCAGGGCCCTCAGTGGAACTAATGCATGTTCTCCTGGTGCTTGGGGTCATCTGCACCCTTACAGTATGTACACATTAATCCTGAGAGCAAGCCTAATTGGGGCTGGCTTTGAAAAGCTCCTGCTCAGCTGTGAGTCTGCACCTTTGCTGGTGCAGCTGCTGGGATGGAGTGAGCAAAGCAGGTTAAAACTTAGCCCAGAATGCCAGCATGGTGGGGATTGGAAGGGGTCTTGGGAGATCATCTCAGCCCAGCTAAAGCAGGGCACCCACAGCAGCTTGCTCAGGATTGCAATGTCCAGGTGGGTTTGGAATTTCTCCAGGGAAGGAGACTCCACAGCCCCTCTGAGGAGTCTGGGCTGGGGCTCCAGCAGCCTCACAGTGAAGTTTTTCCTCCTCTGTCCCTGTTTGTCCCTTGTCCTGCCACCAGGCACCACTGAAAACAATCTGGCCCCATCTTCTTGCTTCCCACCCTTGAGATGCTGATCAGCATTGCTCAGATCCCCTCTCAGGCTGCTCTCCTCCAGGCTAAACAGCCCCAGGGCTCTCAGCCTTTCCTCATCACAGAGATGCTCCAGGCCCCTCAGCATCTTTGCAGCCTCCTCTGGACTCTCTCCAGAGCCCAGAACTGGATGCAATTTTGAGTGACCTCACTGGACACAGAGTGTGAACACAGCCTCTCAGCTGCATTCTTAGCATCCAAGTGCAACTGGACTGACAAAATTACCTCGTGGCTACCACATCTTGGTCTAAAGGGTCAGCACTGCATTGGTTGGAGTCAGGGGAAGAGCTTTAGATCACCTCCTAGCAGCCCAGACCTTTGTGCCCAGCAATGAAACTGATGGATGTGGCTGAGTGATGCTGGCTGCTTCCAGGAAGCTTCCTTCCACCCTGCATCCCTCTCCTGTCTGAGCTGCTGGTACAGATGCTGTGTGGGAGAAGAGCTGCTGCATTTCCAAGGGGAAGCAGGAGCTGCACAACTGTGGACATGTGGAAAGTGCTTTGAGATCCTGCTGACCTGAAGCTCAGCAGAAACACAAACTGCTGCTGGACCTTTTCTTGGTGCTCAGCAGGAAGCATGGGTGGTGCATCCCCCCTCAGTGTCCATCCAAACTCTATTTCTGTATAGAAATATGGTTTTAATACCCCACTGATGGCATCTAATATTCAATAATTATGATGGCTCCATTTTTAAGATGCACTTTAGATGCTCCCAGACCAGTTATTGAACCTAAGTGAGATGCAAACTCAACATTAAAAGCATATTTACAGAGGATGCAGCAGCATCAGCTCCATAATGGGACAGAGAGAGGAGGCCACAAGAACCAAGAAGCCGTCTGGAAGACCTCAGGGAGGGTTTGTTGGACAAGCAGCTGGCACATCCTTCACCTAGAATGTGAATCCTGGGCAGTGTGAAGGAAGCTTGTGACCAGGCAGGCTCTTGCCATGATGGAGCCTAAGGGAAAGTATCATCTGTGAGCAGGACATGTGAAGCCCATGTTGAGAAGGGGGACATGAGAAGGGCTGAGCTCTTGTCTGCCTTCTTGGTAGGTGCAGAAGCAGGTAAACCTTCCTTGGAGGGTCTGGTGGTCTTAAGCCTGATGGCTCCCAGGCTGAAGGAGGGGGCTGAGGAAGGCAGTGGGTGTCAGATGAGGAAATTAAACAATTACAGAGCTCAGCATTAGCAATTTGAACAGGCAGAACAGTGGACTGGAGTCCACTGTTGAGCTCTAAACCCAAACCACAGATTCATCTTGCCTGGGCAGGAGAGCAGAGGCACAGCTCCAGCCATGAGGGCACACACTCCTCAGCCTAAACCCTTTCTTTCTCTTGGATCCAGGGCTGTGCTCAGCCACCCTGGGACCACAGCTTCCTGGGAGGCACCTAGCAGACCTGCCAGCACAGTGGCTCCTCTGCTGGAGCTGTCTCCCAACACATTGGATTCTCTGTGGGAGTGGGACTGGGATGGTGGATGGCACCAGCAGGTTGGTCTGAGCTGTTGATGCAGGGCAGCTTTTGGACACTCAGGGTCACCTCTGCAGGCACAGCCAACTTACACACAGTACAAAGGTCCTGAAGGACCATCCTTACCTGTGAGGCAGAAGGAAGAAGAGTGGTGCAGTGAGGATGGGTCTACCCAGCTGTCCCTCCAGCTGCAGATTTGGAGGAGCCTTTCTGAAGAGACCAGTGGAGGAGGTGTACAACAAACTGTACCAACTGGTGGCTGCTGTCATCTCCCCAAGGTGCAGAGCCCAGGAGAGACTTTGCATTCCCACCTCCTGCTCTGCCAACACAACCTGGTCCCTTTGTGCAGCATGGCAGAGCTCCTTCTTACCCACTCCTACTAATTTCCTGTGGTCACCGTGGAGACAGGACCCCGATGCTGGACCTGTCCATCCCTGCTGGGACCAGGAGCCCAGCAGGCCATGACCCACGGCAGAAATCTGGGCAGATGCTGTCCCTGGAGGCTGAACACCAGCTGCTGGAGGGCAGGATGGCACTGGCCATGGTTTTGTCTCTCACCACTGGGAGCCTTTCCTCGGGGCCACCTTCTCGGCAGCTCGGTGTGCTGAAGCTGCTGGAATCTGCTGAGCGGGCACGGCCGAGGGGGCCACGCAGGGCAGGGAGCAACCAGCCTCTCATCTGGCAGTGCTTGTAGCTCAGGTGTGAGCTGAGGGCCCATCGATTTCTAATCAGTGAGCTCAGATTCCCTGTGGCCACAGCGGGAGAGGGTCAGCGGCGGAGGGGAGCCGCACGTGGGGTGGTCCCGGGGTGGGACTGACGGAGCCGCTGACAGAAGCTGAGTTATGGCCCCGCCTGTGCTTGGGAGATGGTTTTGGAGGGCTCATGGAGCCTCACTTATTATCTGGCTGCATCTTGGTCTGGGGAAACCACCAAGAGAAGGACCACGTGAGCCATAAAGCATGCTGTTGTCTTTTAATGACCGAGGCTCGCGGGGCACTGGGGCTGTTTCTCACTCCCTCGTTATTCTCTCCACGGCTCGGGGAAAGTTGCTGAGTGTTGTGGCTGCCAACTGCAGGCCAGATGCTACAGCAGAGCCAGGCAGTCCTGTCCTGTCCAGCCTGGCCCGGAGCAGCCTCACCACGAAGTTCCCATCTCCTCTCGCCCTGCCTCAGCCTCCCCAGCCGGGGCTGTGGTCACGCAGATGCAGGCGATGGCAAGATCAGCCACCAGGGCTTTGATGTTCAAGAGATGTTCTCAGGAGAGCTGGGCTCTAACATGTCCTGGCCCCACAAGGAACCCTGTTAATCCAGCTCTGGAGGTTTGGGGAAGAAAAGTGAGCACAAGCTCGCTTTCCTGAGTGTGAGGAAAGCAAACTGCATGGAAAGCATGGGGGGGGGAGGGGTCAGTGCCTTCTTCCTCAGGCAAAGCTGATCTGCCCAGACCCCTCTTGGGTGCCTGGGGGAGTGGGCACCCCCCTAGTAATTCTGACTAGGTGAAATATCCCCCAGCAGGACTTGAAGAGCTCACATATCCCTTTATACAGCGCTCCCTTCAGAGACAGGGGCCTGCTCCAGAGCTTGAGGATCCCACAACAAACCATGGAGGGAAGAAAAGACCTGATCTAACTCCTGGGGCCCAAGAGCCCCAGTAAACACTTGCTGAAACCTAACTCCAGACTTGGAGTAGTGTTTGACACGATGGCACACCTTGATTTGTAGGGCAATGTGATGGGGAGGATGCAGCCATTGCACCTGAAGTCTCTTTGCCTTCGTTTCCACTGCTGTGAAGCCTTTTTTTGGAGCTAGAAATGTCCCTTGAGGTGTGCTGGCCGGGACTGAGGTTTCTTCTTTTGGGGGAAGATGCCTGGAAGGCACCAAAGCCCAATGCCAGGTGGTGGAGCTGTGTTAAACAAGACCATTCTGTGTTCTGACTCCTCCTCATTGTCCACAGCAAACCCGGGGGGGCCTTGGGGTGCTTGTAGGGGACACAACATCAGTGGTGTGGGAGGTCTTAGAATGGTGACTGATGGGATTTGGTAGGGATGCTGGGCTTGGAGGAGATTCAGAAGATGCCACCCTATAAGCCTGCTCCCCTGTGGTGGGAACACAGCTCACAGTCCCCCTGAGCATCAGTAGGTCTCCTCCAACTTATCCCTTCTCCTCTATGTGTCAGGGTCCCCCCATCTGTCCAGGCCATCCCCACTTGGGACAGACACCAGGAAACCCATCCAGCTGCATCTGTGGCTGGCACAGAACAAGGGATGTGCAGGGCCCCTTCTGTACCCTGCAGTGGGGACCTCACCCAGCCTGCTGTGTCCCCTCAGCAGAGACAAGTGACATGTCACAGCACAGGTGCTCTGCACAAGAACAATAAAGAGGAAGCTGAGCTGAGCTCAGCCATGGGGCGAGGATCCTCTTTCAGGGAGTATTTTAGGACTGGAGGCACCACAGCTGTTTGTGTGCTAATCCTGCTGCCCTCCGCAGCAACCTCGAGAAGGGACTCTGTAGACCCCCTTCAACCCTAAACAAATCAGGAAGTGGCACTTTTGTCTTCTCCAGAAATAGGCTCAGCTTGACCCTTTGAAAGCAGCATCCAAACCCAGCTTCTGCTTGCAGGAAGACCCTGATATGGTCAGCCAGTCTGGCTTCCAGGAACCTGTGTGACTCATGTGTGGCTTTCAGGGACACATGGGACATGTCCCCCAGCTCCCAAGGACACAGCAAGAGAACTTTCAGGTCCATCAGCAAGACCTTCACTCGGTTGGCTGCTGGCAGAGCTGGGCTCCAGCAGCCTGGAGCATCATTTCTTTGTTGTGAGAGGAGGATTTTAGCCAAAATCAGGGTGCAGGGCTGGGGAGCAGCAGCAGAGAAGGAGTGGGAGATGCCCACCGTGGGGCTCCCTTCTTAAAGGGACCAGACAGAAAGATGGGGATAGACTTTTTAGCAGGGTCTGTTGTGACAGGAGAAGTGGTGATGGGTTTGAACTTAAAACAGGGAAACTCAGACTAGATAGAAGGAAGAACTTTTCTACACTAGGGGTGGTAAGACCCTGGCCCAGGTTGCCCAGGGAGGTGGTAGATGCCTCTCCAGGTCAGGTTGGACAGGGCTCTGACTAACCTGATCCAGTGCTCGCTGCAGAGCGGTTGGACTAGATGAGCTTTGAAGATCCCTTCCCACCCAAAGCACTCTTTGATTCAATGATCCTCCCAGCCAAGAACTGGGAGCATGGCTGCCCCACCACAGCAAACCCTCTCTGTGATGCTCCCTGAGGTCTTTATGTGCTCTTCAGAAGTCCAGGTGAGGTGCAAGACGCTGCAGCAGGTGCTCAGGCTGTCCAGAAGTGCCATGGGAATGCTCTCAAACCTCAACAGGGCATTAGGAAAAAATATTATTCACAGCAAGAGTGGTCAGACCTTGGAACAGGCTGCCCAGGGAGGTGGCTGAGTCACCATCCCTGGATGTGTTCAAAAGTCCTTTAGATGTGGTGCTTGGGGATATGGTTTAGGGGTGAACCTTGTGGAGTAGTGCCAAGGGTCAGACTTGCTGATCCCAAGAGCCTTTATGACTCCGTGAATCTGTGACCAAGAGTCTCCAGGGGCAGAGGGGATATCCCAGCATTCAGAGGAGCTTCAGCAGAGTTTGCTGCAGCTCTGCAAGTCACAGAGCTAATTGAATCCAAGTGCAGCAGCGAAGCTCTGCCCTCGCCGCCGCGGCGGGCAGGGGGAGAGCGTTTTGTTTCTTTTCTGTTCCCTTGTTGCTTTGAGTTTGGTCCCTTTGAAAAGGGAGGCCTCTCGTCTGTATTCACAGAAAATGTGGCTTTTCTAAGTTTAAAAGGCTTTTGGTCTCTTCAGGGAGTGCTCTGCAGGAGGCTGGGTACAGTTCGGGCTGGCTTGGCCCCCCTCAAGCCTCCCTCCTTGCAGGCAGCAGCAGGCAGAAGGATGAACGTGCTTGGAGCTGCTGGTCACTGCCTGGTCAAGTCTAAATGTACCTGGGGTGCACAGGACATTCCTGAGGGCACTGCAGGGCTTTCCCAGGGCTGGAATTTCATAGAATCATAGACTAGTTTGGGTGGGAAGGGACCTTTCACAGTCATCTAGCCCAAACCTTCTGCAGCCAGCAGGGACATCCACAACCAGAGCAGGTTGCTCAGAGCCCCAAACAGCCTGACCTGGAATTGCTTCAGGGATGGGGCATCTACCACCTCTCCAGGCAGCCTGGTGCAGCGTGTCACCACCCTCCCAGAGCAAAACTTCCTTATATCCAGTCTGTATCTACCTCCTGGTTGAGAGATGCTGCTTTGATGCAGCTCTGGAGCACAGTGTAGTGGCGCAGGGAGAGAAGCGAGCAGACTCCAGCAAGAGATGTCAAAACCAGGGTCCAGGTGACATGCTGAGCTCAAGGCAGAGCAGTGAACTACCTGGTCAGCATTGACCAGACCTGATGTGAACTTCTTCATCCTCTCAGCCTACTTCATGATGTTCTTGCTTTGTTTTCTTTTCTGCTTGAGTATTTGACATCTTGCAGAGAACCTGGCTGGTGATGGACCAGGATGGTGCTCACTGGTTAAAGGCAAAGAGTCATCAACATTTTGTCTCCTTTTCCCAGCACCATTGGCATAACCAGGGATTTATAGCCAGGTTTTGGTGAAGGGAAAGGCTCTCTCCCAGGGACAGTTGCAAACACAACCAAACTAGTCAGCTCTGGTGACAAGCCAGCTGCCAGCCATGCTAATTTAGAGGTAATAAAAGGATCATCAGTGATGGGGAGAAGTTTTGCTCCAGCACTGTCAGAGTGGTGTCATGTTCCAGACCTGGTGGAGCTGTGATTCTTTCATTGCTTGTCCCAGGAAGGTTCAGAACTGGCAGCTAATGATGCTTCAGCCTGTGTCCTCAGCCCAGCTGCAGCAGAAGCTCCTCAGACACCTTCAGCCATCCAGTGATCCTGGGAGGCAGGAGCTCTCCAAATGCCCTCAGCCCTCCAGTGATCACAGAAGCCTTGCTGAAGGCATCCAGGAGGAGAGCAAGGACGAGAGATTGGAGCCAAGGCTGGCAACACGACCAAGTCTGTGTGTGGACTGCAGAAGCTAAAAGTGAAGTTACAGTCTTCATCTACCAAAATATTTGGGGGGGTAGAGGAGGGGGGAGGTGGTTGCTGGCATTTTAATGAAGTCTCCTGCAAACAGGAGAAGCCCTATCTGGGGCCTGCATTCCCAGCCTCGCGCTCTCCGGGGTTATTTATTGGGTTGCTACACAAGCCGGGTTCTTTCCTCTCCTTTTCTTTCCTCTCCCCTTTCTCCTCGGCTTTTGCAAATTGAATTATTTAAATGCATTGTTTGGCAGCCCTTAAATCCAGGCATTTCACCCTGCTTTTCCCCTCGGCTGCCATTTCTTTCTCTCCTTTTTCTCCCTGCTCTTGCATTTTCAGGCTCATTTACCGCCTTGTTCCGGTGGCGTTTATTGAAATCCTCACAAACCACCAACCCCCCCCCAACCCTCCCCCCCAGATCTTTCTCCAGTGACACTGTTTCAGCTCATGCAAAAAGATTTATGGGTGCAGGAAGACATCCGTGGCAGGGAGGCTTCGCTGGCAGAAAGAAAGGAAGGAGGGAAAAGGAGCGGGGGGAGAAATAAGCTGGAGAAGCGATGGACGGCCAGGGGAATGGAGAGCAGCGAGGCGCTGCAGGGGCACATGGCTGAGGACTGGGCTGGGCTGGGGACCAAAGCCACTCCCCAGCATGGTGACACTGGTGGATAGTAGGCTGAACAGGAGCCAGCAGTGTGCCCAGGTGGCCAAGAAGGCCTGCATCAGGAATAGTGTGGCCAGCAGGAGCAGGGAGGTCATTCTGCCCCCTGTGCTCAGCACTGGTTAGGCCACACCTTGAGTCCTGTGTCCAGTTCTGGGCTCCTCAGTTTAGGAAAGATGTTGAGGAGCTGGAAGGTGTCCAGAGAAGGGCAACAAAGCTGGGGAGGGGTCTGGAACACAGCCCTGTGAGGAGAGGCTGAGGGAGCTGGGGTTGCTTAGCCTGGAGAAGAGGAGGCTCAGGGGAGACCTTCTTGCTCTCTACAACTCCCTGAAGGGAGGTTGTAGCCAGGTGGGGGTTGGTCTCTTCTCCCAGACAACCAGCACCAGAACAAGAGGACACAGTCTCAAGCTGTGCCAGGGGAGGTTTAGGCTGGATGTTAGAAAGAAGTTAGAATAAACCTTTATTAGAATAAACCAAACCAGGTTGGAAGAGACCTTCAAGATCACCGTGTCCAACCCATCAACCAATCCAACCCACCCAAACAGCTAACCCATGGCACCAAGCACCCCATCAAGTCTCCTCCTGAACACCTTCAATGACGGCGACTCCACCACCTCCCTGGGCAGCACATTCCATAGTGCAATCACTCTTTCTGTATAGAACTTCTTCCTAACATCCAACCTGAACCTCCCCTGGTGCAGTTCTTCATAGAGAGAGAGACTGACCACTGGAATGTGCTGCCCAGGGAGGTGGTGGTGTCCCCATCCCTGGAGGTGTTTAGGAAGAGACTGGATGGGGTGCTTGGTGCCATGGGTTAGTTGATCAGATGGTGCTGGGTGATAGGTTGGACTCGATGATCTTGAAGGTCTTTTCCATCCTGGTTAATTCTATTCTATTCTATTCCCACACTTGGGTATGGGTGCATGCTTGGGCATGGGAAGCTGTCAGTCTCAGCAGCAGGTGGGCATAAATGTGTGCACGTGGAGGGGGCACAGACACTCCTGTGTGCCCTGGAACTGGGCCTGTGGCCTGCTGGGTGTGGCACAAAGAGGTGCCGGGGCCGGTTTGGTGCACTCTTGGCTCATGCTCCATGTGCACCTGGCACATGCTTGGTCCATGCTTGGGGAATGTTTGATGTGCACCTGGCACATGCTCAGTCCGTGCTTGGTGCATTCTTAGCTCATACTTGATGTGCACTTGGTCCATGCTTGGTCTATGCTTGGTGCACTCTTGGCTCACACTTGGCTCATGCTTGATGTGCACCTGGCACTTGCTTCATCCATGCTTGGCTCATGCTTTACTCATGCTTGATGTGCACTTGGTCTATGCTTGGTGCACTCGTGGCTCATGCTGGGTTCATCTTTGATGTTCATGTGGCACATGCTTGGTGCATCCTTGGTGCACAGGTGGAGCCCACCCCTAGCTGTGAGCAGCCCCTGCCTGCTGCTGGATGCTGTCTCTTGGTGGGACAGCTGAGAAGTGGCTCCTGGAGGAGGTTTGAACAAGCTCTGAAGAGGCATCACTCTGGATTCTCACTGCCTCTAATCCTGCCCGAAAGCCGGCTCCTCTTCTGTGCCTGCTGACGTCTGAATCGTTTAATTGACTTTCTCACCTTGGAATTGTACTTACTTAATTAATCTGACTCCACCTCTGCTGCTCGTTCACCAGTGTCTGTGTTCCAGCCCAGAGGTGACCAGGTTTCAGTGCAGAGATGTGATTCAGGTCGATCTCACTGTGAAGCCTGTTGGGCTCCTCCGCTTCGGGAGACAGGGGAAGCGCCGCAGCGATTTCCGTTTCCACACGCGCAGCGTCTCGGCTCGTGGCAGAAGTAAGACACATTCCCTGTCAGTGGGATGGAATTATCTCCACAAATTCATTACATTTTCAAAAATATGCTAATCAGCACGAAATGAACCTCCTGAGGGAGGCAGAACATGTACATCTCAAGTGCTGCTAATAATAAGCCTTTAATTTACAAATGCCCAGGGCTGGCTCAAAGCAGCTGCATCCCAGGGCAGAGGGGCTGCTGCTAGATCCGTCCCCCAGACCCTCCAGAGTGACTGTCCCGACCTCCATCACCCCAGATCGATCCCTTGGCCTGGGATGATGGACAAGACGCAGCTGGAATGCGGGACAGGCATCTCTGTCGTTTCCCAGGGCTCTAAATGCAGCTCCAGGAGCTCGCTTGCTGCCTTTGCCAGGCAGGCTGGAGGGTCCCCAGCAGGTGGTGGCTCTTGGTGGCCCAGGCATGGTGGCCCAGAGCCACCCCTCCCCTGCCAGCACAGCAAATATCAATATTTATGAAATGATTAGTGCCTGCTTAATCTGCAATTGAAGCAATTAGCAAGCGTGTGGCAGCGAGCGCTGTACCCATTTGTGATCATAAAGTATTCATGGGGGCTGGCAGCGGGGCTGGCAGCACCTCCTGGGGTAAGCATGGGGGGGGGCTCGCTGTAACCTGGGGCACCTCACTCTCAGTGCAAGCCTGAGAGGGTCATGAAGGGTCCCCAAGCAGCCTGAGGGGGTAGGAAGGATGAGCCGGCAGCAATGGGCTCCCCGTGGCTCTTTTCTTGCAGCCGTTCTCCTGCAGAGCCCAACAAAACAAGACACAGAGTCACCTGGATGGCACCACGGTAAACTTTTTCTCCCTTTATTACTCCATTCTGGTGGCAGACAGGCTGCTCCCCTGCTCTCTGTTTGTTAAATACTAATTAATTATTAAGTTAGCCATTAACTATTAATAGCTGATCTCAATGAGCACTAACGAGAGCCACGGAGCAAAGGGATCTGCGTCTAGGGCCAGCCTCCTGAACCTGGGGGAGCAGAGCTTCAGTGATCAATAAGGAGTTCCACCCCATTTGCAATTCCTGCCTCACTCTCTTGGCATTTGATGTGCACTTAAGTGTGTTTTAGACAAATGCAAAAGCAAGTTTTATCACCGGTGGAAATTCCCAGCTCATAGAGATACTGGCAGAGCCTCTTCCTGCTCTCAGGGGTAAACAGATGCAACTTCTGCCTCTGCAAAGGACCTGCAGAAGTTCCCCTGAGCTCCAGAAATTTCAGTGCCTGCTGATCATGGGCTGCTTCTGGCCTGGGGACGCTTTCTGAGCAAGGCTGGAGCTTGGCAGCATCGATCTCAGAGCATGGAGCTGATAGCAGCAGCTTTCAATCTGCCCAGACTAGGGTAAAACCTGGCAGCCTTTGGGCAAAAGAATCTTGGCAGAGCATTTGTAGCCCCCTGAGGGTGGTGGCACCTGGTTCATCAGCACATGAAGTACTACCAAGACAGAAACACCAGATCATAGAATAGCCTTGGTTGCAAGAGGCCTTCAAGATCATGGAGTCCAACCATTAACCCAGCACGGCCAGCTCACAACTAGGCCATGTCCCTCAGCACCACATCTACTCAGCTTTTGAATTCCCCCAGGGATGGGGACTCCATCCCTGCCCTGGTCAGCCTGTTCCAGGGCTTGCCAACCCTTCTGGGTAAGAAAACATTCCTCATGTCCAGCCTAAACCTCCCCTGGTGCAACTTGTTCTATCACTTGTTACTAAGGAGAAGAGGCCAGCACCCACTTTGCTCCAACCTCCTTTCAGGCAGTTGTGAGAGTGAGGAGGTCTCCCCTAAGCCTTTTCTCCAGGCTGAACAATCCCAGTTCCCTCAGCTGCTCCAGACCCTTCTCTTTGTTCTCCAGATCCTTCTCCTTGTGCTCTAGACCCTTCACTAGCTTCTTTGCCCTTCTTTGCACATGCTCCAGAACCTCAGTGGTTTGGGAGTGAGGGGCTCACCTTAATTACAGAAGTTTAATGAGAAAGACATTGAGGTTGGAAATGAGGAGGAGGCTGTGGGCCAGGAGGGGTGGATGGGGAATGAGCCAGGGGCCACTCTGACACAGATCTGCAGGGAGACAGCTGTCCCAGCAGCTCTTGCTTCATTCAGTTCTGGGCTATGGTTGCACCAGGGGCAAGTTCCAGTCCTTGGTTCCTGCAAACACTCCAGGCATGGGTGTCCATGATGTCTAGGCAGCCATCAGCACCCTCACCTATCATCTTCCTCCCAGGAGGAGGGACTACATCCCCTCCATGGACCCTACCACTGTGGCAGGGCCACGGGCTCATGGACAAGCCCACGAAAGGCACTTCCAACCCTGTGTGCTCATCATGGGACTTCAGTGCTCTTTTGACACAGTTTTTGGGGTTGGTGGGGGGGCAAGGGAGGGTTTTGTTTTCCCTGTAGAATGCTTTTCTTACTTTTGCACCAGTCAGATAAGAGACTTCCTAAGAATAACACAATCTGGGCAGCCAACAAACCAACAAGAGCCTTGTGAAGCCTCCTGCAGGCAGCTCTCCAGCTGTGCCACCCCCTCCCAGCATTCCCAGGCTACCCCAGTCCCTCCCTCCCCTTGAAAGCCAATTTCCCCCCTCCCAGACAGCATTTCTTCCTCTTTCATTCCTCCTTAGGCACTTCCCATTGACTTCCTGGGCGGGAGTGGGGCGCAGGGTGGAGGTGATGTCACCAAGATGGTGCTTGGGCACCTCTGTGGGTGCCAGACGGTGAGTGGGTGTTGGGCAGAGAGCCGCCGGCAGCGTGGATGTGCTCACCATGGGTGATCGCTGGAGATGCTCACCAGGGAGCAGCTTTGGAGGCAGGGAGGAAGGGCAGCACGGTCCTGCAGCCATCCAGCGGGGTGGAGAAGCGAGCCAAGGGGATGTGGGTGCCAGAGGGAGCAGGAAGGGCAGCAAAAGGGACACACGACTGACGGGCTGGAGCCAGGCCACGGCCGGCCCGAACAAGAAGTGGCCGCAGGCATCTCCGGAGCAAGCCTTTGGAAAGTGGTGGCCTTGCCCCAGGGAAGAGTTCTGGCCCCAGGGAGGGTTCTTCTGGCTGATACCTTTACAGAGCCCCCAGAAAGCAGCGCTGCTTTTCAGGACGCCCTGTGAGGAGAAGCATTGCTGCTGGAGAGAGAAAGAGGCTGGGATTATTTTCTCATGTCAATTAACGCAGCTTTCCAAAGGAAACCCGGGCTCCTCTCAAGCCAGAGCTTGGGACCCCGGCCAGCTGCTCCCCCCGAAGAGCTGAAGGGAGAAATCAAGGCTCTTTGGCCAGCAAGCTGCTGGGCTTAAGCCAGCAAATAAAATAGTCATAACGAGGCCTTGTGAGATAAGTTTGGAGGCTTGGGTTAGGGTTGGCTTTTTGCTGCTTCTTTTTCTTTGGTCATCGTCTTTTTTCCCCCTCTGCTAGAGAAACCACTTCACCCAGGGGAAGGTTCAAGAGCAGCATCACTGCAAGCTTCACCACAGAGTGCATTTTCTGCCCTCAAGCTTCTGCTCTGCTGGCCAGATGTGCGTGCCAGGCCACCTTGCCCAGACTTGGCACTGTGGCCCTGCTGGATCCCAGCAAAGCTGAGGTGAGAGGGAGGGTGCAAGCCCCCCTCCGTGGATGAGGAGGAGGAGATGTGGGTTGGCAGGGCTGGGAAGAGCGGTGGAAGGCATCAGGGATGGCTGTTGTCTCTCAGCCCCATCAGTAGCCACCCGTGGGGCTGTGCCAAGAACCATCAGCGTGGCACAATGGACCCCTCATGGGGCATGGAAACCAAGCATGAACTTTGCATCAAGGCAGCTGAGTTGCTGTGGGCTGGTGCTGCCTGCTGATAGCAGGAGGGGTACAAGGCAAGAAAAGTGAGGAGGTTGTCCATAGTGGGGAGGGGGTGAGGGCTGGGAGATGCATGCCTGGTTGCAGCTCTGAATCTTCAGTCTTTCCTCTGCTTCGCCCTGTGGTGGGCTCTGCCTTGGCAGGAGCGTGAGCTCTTTGCCCTGCTTGGCACTGCAGTCCCAGGTTTGGATGTCCTCACTGTCCCAAGACTGTAGGGCAAGGAGAAACGTGGGTGCTGCTTGAACTCTACAGCTCGTGGTTCACACAGGTTTGGATGTGGATTCAGACAGGAGTTACCTTCTGCCCTTTCCCTGGCTCCAGCTTCTTTTCTTAGAGCAATCTGGGAGCCCTCCACTGGTCATTCAGGATGGAGAGCTGTGCTCCCAGGCTGGCTGCAGCCAAGCTGGGGGAAATGCCATGGGGCTTCCTTAGGGATGCACAGAAATCCCTCAGAGATGGTGGCTTTGGAAATAATCCCCTCTCAGAGGCTGTGAGGTTTGTGGAGCCTCACAAGCAAGAGAGCACTTTACCATGCCTGGTGATTTGGGACCACCTGCAGATGTTGCCAGGAAGATGCTTTTTGAGAGGGAAGCAGGTGCCAGCTGGCCATGGACAGGGAGCTCTGGTCCCTTTCATCTCCTTGGGAAGCAAAGCTGGATGCTTTCCATGTCCACTCACCCAGACAGCCAGGGTTCCTGCACCAAAAGAGCAACTGTCCCCTGCTGTACACCCCCCACACCCTCCCCACACCACAATCCCCTCTGCTTCTTCATATTTCAAAGGCTCCCCAGCTCCCACCACTCTCCCAGCTGCTTCCTGGACACCCTGTTCCTTTGGGGTGGGCTGGGATAGCACTGTCTGTGAAGCTGCCAAACAGCAGGAAGAAATGAGAACAGCTCAGAAGCAGTGGGAGGAGCCCCCACACATTCCTCACACTACCCCCCTGGCCCATGCCAGGGAAGCAGGGGTGCTCCAGAACCCAGGAGATCAGAGGGCCCATGGGAGGGCTGCAAACCTAGGCTGGAGCCTGGATCGATGTCCATCCTCTGGGTGAGCCTGGGAGAGGAGTGGACAGACCTTCCCCAGACAGCAAATAAACCTTTTGGGGAGAGGAGTGAAACCCTCCTGCCCTTCTCTCTCCTCCCAGGCTGTGTTCTCACCATCTCCCAAGAAGAAGTGATTCCTGGGGGGCTTGCAGGAGGGTCTGCAGGCAAGGAAGGGCTGAGCTGGACCTCTCTGTCACCAGGGGACTTGCATGAGCTTCCCTTAGCCTGGTCAGCAGAAGGCTTTTCTGAGTCAGTGCCACATTCCATCTCCCAGCTGTGTGTGAAATACAGCACTGGGACAAGAAGAAAGGCATGGTGGCCGGCAGCAGAACTGTTCCCTTGGAAGATGACCTGGTTTAGGGTTTCAGACCAAATGGAGCACCAGATCGCCTCAATTTGGACCCCCCAAATCCTCTTCCTGCCACTGCCCCCGCTCACAGCAGAGCCTCTCATCTCTCTCCAGCTCTCTGCATAGCTCTTGGGGCTTTTCTGGATCTGAGTGGGGACCATAAAGTAGGAGATGTCCGTGGGGGCGTCTGGGCTTTGGAACCTCCTGCCTGCCCCCCTGCTGGAGGCTCACCCACGGTCTGTGACCTGTTGGGATCAGGCTGTGCAGCTCGGGAGCACCTCCACGCTGAGGTGAGGAGCCAGGAGAGGGGCTGCTGTGCTGGGATGAGGTGGGGGGAACCTCTACATGCCAGGAAAGCAGAAAGCACAGGGTCTGACACCAAGCATCACCAATCCTGAACCTGCTGGAGCAGGGGTGTGTGTGTGTGTGTGTGACTGTGTGACTCCCAGAGGTCCCTTCCCACCCCCACCATGCTGTGATCCCTTTAGAAACCTGAGCAAAGCTGTTTCCTGCCTTGGGCACGGTGCCCATGTCCGGGCAGAGGTGATGGCAGAAGAGCCTTCCTCCTCCCATACTGGTGGGTAGCAGAAGTTCAGGACCACTATTGGAAGCAGGTGGGCTGCCCTGCCAGGAGATGGGAGCCATTAGAGAGAAAGCCCCTAAAGAAAATTTATGTCTGTCTCTCCTCACCCCTCTCTCCTGAAACAAATTATTCTGTGATGGTCCTGCCCCATTCAGGGAGACCCACTCAGGTTTGCACCCCCCTACCCCCACCCCCTTTGGGGTCCACCAGCCCCTGGGATGTCCCAGCCCTCTGCTAGCACAGCAGGGGCAAGGAGGATGAAAAATAGCCAAGCTTTCCCAGCTGGCCCCTAATTCATCTCCCTGTGAGTCCATCAGAAGGGATCCTACAGCACCTGGGCTGCTGCCCCTCTCCCCCTCCCAGCCACCCCACTTGGCAGCCACCAGCTTGCTTGAAGAGGAGAAGGGGTGGGGGGAGGGACACAAAGCGACCCCCCCCCTCCCCCCCCCCATCACCATCACCATCACTTACCCCGAGGTTTATTATTACACAAATGTGAATTCCAGAACCAGCATCTGGGGAGCAGCTGCTGGAGTTAACCCCTTCTCCTGCTGCAGCAGGGCTGGACCAGGGGGATTGGGTGCCTGGCAGGAGCATGGCCAGGCCTGGGGGGGACCTGGCGGTGGGCACACGGCTGGCACATCCCTGCTCGCTCTGAAGGGTGGCTTCTGCTGGGGAGGGCCAAGCCTGCATGGGCAGATGTGGAGGCAGCTTCCTCCCTCTCTTCCTTTTTCTCTCTCTGCCTTTTTTTTGGCTAAGCACACACACTTCTGCTCCCATGCAGAGGTTTTGTGGGGGCTTGCTCTGCTCCTCAGGAAAGCCTGAGCTTCCAGTTTGCATTGGGATGCAGCTCCAAGGGATGAGCCCTTGGCTTTGGGTGAGCAGCCTGGAGATAAGGAGGGAGACCTGGAAGCCAGTCACCTGCTGAAAACAGAAAGGCTCAGCTGCCTGGACAGGATGGTTTTGCTGCAGGATGGATGTTTGTGAATGAAAGTGGGTCCTCACAACCTCCTCTTTTCTTACCAGCCCATAATGCACCTTGCAAGGCTTTAGGCTTGGCCAAAAGGCCAACTTTTCTGCCACCCCTCAAACACTGGGATCAGTTTTGGGCCCCTTGCTACAAGAAGGACTTTGAGGTGCTAGAGCAGGTCCAGAGAAGGACAACAAAGCTGGTGAAGGGTCTGGAGCACAAGTCTTGTGAGGAGGGGATGAGGGAAAGGGGATTGTTTAGCCTGGACAAAGAGAAGCTCAGGAGAGACCTGGCTCTCTGCAGTGAAAGGAGGCTGGAGGCAGGTGGGGTTTATTCTCTTCTCCCAAGTACCAAGTGATAGGACAAGAGGAAAGAGCCTCAGGTTGTACCAGGAGAGGTTTAAGGTGGACATGAGGAATATTTTCTTACCCAGAAAGGTTGTCAAGGCCTGGACAGACTGCCCAGGGCAGTGGGAGAATCCCCATCCCTGGAGGAGCTTAGAAGCTGTGGTGCTGAGGGCCATGGTTCGGTGGTGAGCTGGCAGTGCTGGGGTAATGGTTGGACTCAGTCATCTTAAAGGTCTCTTCCAACCAAAAAATTACATGATTCTAAGCTCTCCTTTTCCTTTCTCTGGCAGCCAAATCCCTGCTCCCAGTGCTGACTGGCAGCCAGGGGTGATTTCCCAGGCAGGTTTGAGCGAGTTTAGCACGGGCTGGAGGGAGGCATCGGCGCTGGCAGCTTGACACGTGGCAGGATGTCAGCAGGCAAAGGTCAGGAGCAGGCAGGTGACAGGTCCTGTCAAACACAGCCAGGCTGCCTGCCAGATACCATGGTGATGGGCAGAGCCAAGGCAGCAACCAGTGTTGCAAAGGCCAGGACAGGTTTTGGAGGAGGCTTTAGGTCCTGGATGAAAACCAGCTGCAGGTTCTGCTCCTGGGCTGACACAGGCACTGCCTCGGCTGCTCAGCCTGTGCTGGGAGAAGGGAGGAGAGATGGAAGGTGCAGAACCTCCAGCAGCCAAACAGGCTTAGGGTGAGGCTGGAGATGGCACCAAGACAACTCAGCAGTGCAGAGCTGGGCTTCAGTGCCCTGGTCAACAGGTTTCATCAGCGGTGGCTCCCACTGCCTCCAGTTCGCCCAGTCGGATGACCCACTGGGACCAGTGCAAGCATGGAAAACATCCCCATGACTCCTTGGGAGGGGACCAGAGCATGATGGGACAACTCATCAGGCTGGGTCCCTCCTTAATTGCTGCTCCCCGCTGCTGTTTGGCCCACAGACTCCCTCCAAGCCTGAACCATACCGCTCCTGACACCAAAGTGGAGCTGACAGGGCAGCTCGACAGACAAAATACCAGCAGCCAGAGCAGTCACTGTCTCCCGAGGAGGTGTTTATAATGTGAGGAACCCCTGAAGGGATCTGAGCAGGAATGGGAACAGAAGCTCCTTTGCTTGGGCTTGAACTGCTGCCCGTGAGCTGGAGCGTGGAGCCCAGCCAGCGGAGCTGCCTGCTTGCTCTGCCTGCAAAGCCACTCTCCAGGCTCTTGCCCCAGGCAGGAGGGGTGACAAATGGAGCTGACAAGAGCTCCTGCAGCACCGGGAGCTCAGCAGCCTGCAGACTGCGGTGCCATGCCAGAAAACCTCTCTCCCCCCTTGTCAGTCAATGCCTTGCTTCTCCAAAGCCAGCTCCACCTTCCCTCAGCATCTGCTCCAGCTCCTGGCCCTCAGCCTCTCCCTTCCCTCACCTCTCACCCCGGAGCTCTCACGGTTTGTTCTGCTCAGCCTGCAGGATCTTTGGGGCAAGGCGAGAGCCTCCCTGAAGGTTTCATGAACCAGCCCCAAGGGTGCCGGGGGGTCTGAGCTGTAGCGAACCGCGGCGTGGCTCTGCCTGGGCTTGGCCATCCCCGAGCATTGCATCCCTGCTGGCTGCTCTGCTGGCAGCCCGGAGAGGAGCGGCTGGGCTCCCTTGGCTCCCCCAACCCGGCGAATCCCACTAGGCAGCAGGGGTAGGATGACAAATTGTTCTGACTAATAGTCTAAACACTGCGAAACAATGGAAGGCAGGGAGCAGCATCTCAACTATGCAGCACGCCAGGGGCTTGGCTATTTCATTCGATTATCAGATGGATATTCCAGTGGCCAGGATCCGTCAGGAATAGAACAACACACGTCAAACTCAATAAGAGTTCGCTGGGGGGGAGCGGGGAGGGAGGGCACTCGGGAAGCTCCTTCTCTGGGGTGCTGTCGAGGAGCCTGACTTGGAGTCAAGTGCTTGGGAAAACGAGGCAGCTCCGCCTGCCCCAGCGGCGCGCAGGAGCATCCACCGAGCCTCCTCTGCTGGGGTGACAGTCCCTGTCCCTGAGCCTGAGCCAGCCCCACCGAAGACGGGTGGGTGGATGGGAAGAGGCGTGGGAAGCCTGCCCGGCTGATGTGGTGGAGCAGACAGGGGGGGAGGCTTTCTGTCTTCTCCTTGAAATTCCTCTGCATTCAGAGCCGCTTTAAAAGTCAAAAGCTGTTAGATTCCCCAGGACGCCCGGGGAGGGAGGGATATTGACTGGGTTTGCTCTGACGCTCTTCCCCTGCACAGCTGTTTGTGCCATCAGCAGCAGGGCTGCTCTTTAAAAAGGAGATATTTTATCCATTAAAAAGGAATCCGGGAATGATGAATATTTACTCAGGCTGAGTGATGAAACCCTCTCAGAGGTGCTAAGATCCAGCTCTCTGTCTGCTAGCCCTGCGAGAGATCAGTGATGGATTCCCTTGCACCTTCCTCAGCTCTTTGAAACCCTTGGGGTCAGGAGGGCTGTGGAGGGCTCCTCGTCCATGATGCTTTCTCTCCCGAGGATCCTTTTGCTTCCTGTGTGTGAGCAGGGCAGGAAAGCAGTGGGAGCAACCCCTCAGAGGTTGCTCTGGGACTTCCAGCAGGAGCAGAAAATGGAGGATCAACAGGAGGAGTGGGGGGAAAAGCTTTTGCTGGGGAGGATGAAGAGAGAGGAAGTTCCTCTCTGCTTTGAGGAGCCCTGGTGGACCCATGAGCACACAACTGCTTGGGCTACCCCACCTCTGTCTTCCTCTGCTCGGTGAGTCCTTGCCTGAAGGATGCTGACCCAAGATTTCTGATGATCTGCAGTGTGTTTCAGAGAGGGACATCTGGGTTGTCCACACTCGAGCTGGTGCCAGCTGCCTTCAGGGGCATTGGGAGGCTGCTCCCTGCATGCCAGGCTTCTGCCTGTCTCCATGTTGGCAGCACCTGAAGGACACAAAAGGTCTGATGCTGTGCACGGGCACAGGGGCTCTTCTCTGATGTCCATCATCCTCTATCTCAGCATCCCACAGAGCCTGTTTGTAGTGTCTAAGAACTTCCCCATCCACAGTGATGATTTCCTCCCACCCCCACCCCCATCTCCAGCACACAGCTTCTAAAAGCCTGACTCTGTCTTTCACAGGGTAAATGCAAGCGACTGCACACACGGTTGGCACGCTCCACCTCCTTCCTTGCTTTACACTCTTTGGGTTCTCATTTATTTCTACATGAGGTCATTTATTTTGGAGGAAAGACGTGCCCTGGAGCTGGCAGAAGTGTTCACATTACTCTGCATGCCCTACTGTGCCTGAACTAGTGACAGCAATGCCAGTCGAGGTCACCTGCTTTGACCAGCATCCCCTCCTGCTTCCAGTACTGATAGTGGCAAGGTCAGCCAAAGTCACCTGCTTCGACCAGCACCCCCTCCTGCTTCGACCAGCATCCCCTCCTGCTTCAACCAGCATCCCCTCCTGCTTTGACTATCATCCCCTCCTGCTTTGACCAGCATTCCCTCCTGCTTCCAGTACTGATAGTGGCAAGGTCAGCCAAAGTCACTTACTTTGACCAGCATCCCCTCCTGCTTCAACCAGCATCCCCTCCTGTTTCGACCAGCATCCCCTCCTGCTTTGACTAGCATCCCCTCCTGCTTCCAGTACTGATAGTGGCAAAGTCAGCCAAAGTCACTTACTTTGACCAGCATCCCCTCCTGCTTTGACTAGCATCCCCTCCTGCTTTGACCAGCATCCCCTCCTGCTTCCAGTACTGATAGTGGCAAAGTCAGACAAAGTCACTTACTTTGACCAGCATCCCCTCCTGCTTTGACTATCATCCCCTCCTGCTTTGACCAGCATCCCCTCCTGCTTCCAGTACTGATAGTGGCAAGGTCAGCCAAAGTCACCTGCTTCAACCAGCATCCCCTTCTGCTTCCACCTCCCAAAAGACAGATTGTGTGTGAGCTCCCACGTCTCCCCCAGTTCCTCCTTCCTCCAGAGTGGCTTGGATCAGCATCCCTGGTCATTCAGGTTGGGCAGGAATGCCACACCCCATGGTAGGTACATCCTTGCCACCAGGCACCCCAGCTGCAGCCCCATCCCCAGGCAGTTTCCTCACCTGCAATGCCTCTAGATCCATGCTGGCTGATGGCACCTGCTGCTGGAGCCCATCACTGGAAGATGTGAGCATCAGAGCTGGATGCATTGCTGGGAGTAGAGGATATGAGCTGTGGCTGAGAGGGCCCTGCAGAAGAGACCCTTCTGGGGCATCTTTCCATCCTCTCAGGCTTATGGCACTTCCTGGCCTTTTTTTGTGTGCTTCTCGGTCTTGCAAGGGTCTCCACAGCCAGGACAGTGGGATGAGAAGGTAGAGAACAAGGGAGACACAGAGAGAAGCAGGCAGAGAAGAAGGGGAACCTGAAGAGAAGTGAGTAGGTAACAAGGGGAATCTGCAGAGAAGCAGGCAGAGAAGAAGGGTGAGCTGGAGAGAAGAGGCAGAGAAGAAGAGGGGCCCAGAAGGAAGCAGGCAGAGAAGAAGGGTGAGCTGGAGAGAAGAGGCAGAGAAGAAGGGGGGAGCTGGAGAGAAGAGGCAGAGAAGAAGGGGGGAGCTGGAGAGAAGAGGCAGAGAAGAAGGGGGGCCCAGAAGGAAGCAGGCAGAGAAGAAGGGGAACTTGGAAACAAGTGAATAGATAACAAGAGGAACCTGGAGAGAAGCAGGCAGAAAAGAGTGAGCTGGAGAGAAGAGGCAGAGAAGAAGGGGGGCCCAGAAGGAAGCAGGCAGAGAGAGCAGTGAGCCAAATCTCCAAGGCAGGAGTGAAATTTCTCCCCTGAAATTGGGAACAACAGCTCCAAGTTGTCACTGTCTGCACCTGATGCAAATCCGTTTGCGGGGGGATATTGGGAGCAAAGAGCAGAACACTCCTGATTTCACAGGTTGGTGTCATGAGCTGGAGGATCCAAACCAGAGAGAGAGAGAGAGAGTGAGGTTGGAGGAGAAACAAAAAGCAGAAAAAACCCCAACCACTAAACCAAACTGATGCAAACATCGTCAGCCTTGGAGGGGAGCACTGCCCTGGGAGAGGGAGGGAGAAGGGGGGGCAGGCAGCCCAGCCCAGCCAAAATGCTTTAAAAGCCTTCCTGTTATGTAGCATTTGTTCTTCAAACACATTAGGGCTTGTAAAAAAGCCCTGCCATTTACCTCTGCCTCTGACACGTTAATGGTTGTATTTTTGAATCATTAAAAATTGAAACGTGTAACACTTCCAGCAGCTGCCAAACCTGCTGCTTTCCCCCTCCTGCCCCCCTCCCTCAGCCTTCTCCCCTTTCCATTTCTTCTGTGTGCTCTCTCTCCTCCTGGCATTCCCCTTCCATCCTCCCCTGCCTCCTTCTGTTGCTTCCCGGCCCCGGCCCCTCTCTGCAGTGCCCCCCTCCAGCCTCCCTTCGCCGTCGTTCCTCTGCTGGAGCCTCAGTCCAGGGGAAGCAGTTGATAATCTGCAGCTTTAATATTCTCCCCTCGCTGTTCTGCTCTTCAGTGGGACTTGGAGAATTAGCAAATATATTTATCTAGGTACACGGGAGAGCCAGGGAAACAAAGCAAGCAGCAGGGCTTTTCTAACGAGGAATGACTAATTTGACCCAGGAGAGCCTGTCCTCTTCCAAGCACTCAATTTTCCCCGGGTTTTGCATCCAAAGATAACATTGGCAGTGCCCGTGGCGGCTCTGGGGCACCTGCCAGCCTGCAGCTACTGCGGGTGCCGTGCTCCGGGCCCTGCCAGCTCCAGCTTTGCTCTACCTGCTCTCTCAGATGTGACACAAGCCGCTGCAGCCAGAGCCAGCAGCCAGGGGGATTTGGAGAAGCTGCTGTTTGTCTGCTGATGGCCCTGCTCAGGGCTTCTGTGCACTGTGGAGCTCAGGTCCTGAAGTGCTCATCCTTCCCAAGACCAGGTTGAATTAAGACCGAGCTCCTTGCAGCCTTACCATGGCTTTGAGCAGCAAGGGCAACAAAGCTGGGGAGAGGTCTGGAGCACAGCCCTATGAGGAAAGTCTGAGGGAGCTGGGGTTGCTTAGCCTGGAGAAGAAGAGGCTCAGGGGAGACCTTCTTGCTCTCTACAACTCCCTGAAGGGAGGTTTTAGCCAGGTGGGGGTTGGTCTCTTCTTCCAGGCAACCAGCACCAGAACAAGAGGACACAGTCTCAGGCTGTGCCAGGGGAAGTTTAGGCTGGATGTTAGGAAGAAGTTCTCCATAGAGAGAGTTATTGACCACTGGAATGTGCTGCCCAGGGAGGTGGTGGAGTCACCATCACTGGAGGTGTTTAGGAAGGGACTGGATGGGGTCCTTGGAGCCATGGTTTAGTTGATTAGATGGTGTTGGGTGATAGGTTGGACTGGATGATCTTGAAGGTCTCTTCCAACCTGGTCTGGTCTGGTCTATTCTATTCTATTCTACTCTACTCTACTCTACTCTACTCTACTCTACTCTACTCTACTCTACTCTACTCTACTCTACTCTACTCTACTCTACTCTACCCTACTCTACTCTACTCTACTCTACTCTACTCTATTCTGCCATTCCATTCCATTCCATTCCATTCCATTCCATTCCATTCCATTCCATTCCATTCCATTCCATTCCACCTGCTCAGGCATTGGGAAGGAAACACCAAAAGGTTGCTGTCTCAAGTCTGTGCCCATGCCAAAAGCCTCAGCACAAGCTCTGCAAGTGCTCTCAGCAATCCTCACATGCTGTGGGTGCAGACAGAGCTCCTCTGGTTGGAATCCTTGGGAGGTGCATCTCGGACAGATCTTGGTTGCAGTGAGCTTACACAACAGCCCCACGAGGAGAGGAGTGCTGTGATCCTGTGTTCTATGAAGTGCAGATTTAGGCAGGATAAAAGAAAGACATATTTTGAAACTGAGGGTGGTGAGACACTGTCCAAGGCTGCCCAGAGAGGTGGTAGATGCCCCATGCCTGGAAACATTCCAGGTCAGATTGGACAGGGCTCTGGGCGAGCTGCTCTAGCTGAAGATGTCCCTCCTGACTGCAGGGGAGGTGGGACTAGATGACCTTTACAGATCCCTTCCAGCCCAAACTGTTCTGTGATTTCTGTGTGAGTGTCTCACCACCCTCAACATCAAACATTCCTTCCTCCTATCTGATCTCAATTTCTTTCTCTTTTTCCTTTTTTTTTTCTTTTTGTTATCTTCTTTCTTTGTTCTTTCTCTTTCTCTTTCTCTTTCTCTTTCTCTTTCTCTTTCTCTTTCTCTTTCTCTTTCTCTTTCTCTTTCTCTTTCTCTTTCTCCCTCTCCCTCTCCCTTTCCCTCTCTCTCTCCTTCTCCCTCTCTCTCTCCCTCTCCCTCTTTCTCTCCCTCTCCCTCTTTCTCTCCCTTTCCCTTTCCCTTTCCCTTTCCCTTTCCCTTTCCCTTTCCCTTTCCCTTTCCCTTTCCCTTTCCCTTTCCCTTTCCCTTTCCCTTTCCCTTTCCCTTTCCCTTTTCTCTTCCAGTTCAGCCCCCTTGTCATGTCACAACAGGCCCTGATAAAACATCCATGCTCAGCTTTCTTACAGGCTTTTAAGTACCAAAAGGCCACCAGAAGGTCTCCCTGGAGCCTTCTCCAGGCTGAACAACCCCAACTCTTTCAGCCTGTCCTCACAGCAGAGGAGTTCCTTTCCAAGAGAGCCTTTCTTCTACTGGGTCTGGTTACTCCAGTGTGGATCAGCTCATCCCTATGATCATACTGGAAACAGACTCTCTGCCTGCTGGTTGATCTCTGCAGCTCTCAACTTGCACTGAATAAGCTTGAAAAAGAGACAGAGAATATCATGGTTTGCTGGATAGAAAGAATATTTAGGCCAATGGAGTTGGGATTTTGAACTGAAAATGAGGAGGTGGGGTAAGATTTACTGATCTGAGGCTGACACAAGCCATCTGTGGATTAATTTCCCCCCCACCCCCCCAAATTGAGGATCAAAACGTGGTTGAGCAGGCACAGACAGGACCAGTGCTCTGCAAGAGTTTTGCTTGTGTAGTCTAGAAACAAATCAGAGGCAAAGATGTTTATGATTGCTGCCTATAAATACATGGGAGAGGAAACACCCAGGAATGCAAGGAACTCTGTTAAGTGAAGGGACACTGATGACATGAGCATAAACTGGGAGAAACCTGCCGTGAATAAATGTCAGCTCAGACCTGAAGGAGGTTTCTCCTAATCATTAGATGAAGGAGTTGAAGAAATAGCTTTCCAGTGGGGTAATTGAGGGAAGAAACCTAACTAGTTCAAGATGGGAGGCTGACAAATTTCTGAATTTCATCTTAGGATGGGGCTGAGTTTGACAGTTTGGCCTCTCCTGACTGAGCCCAAGGCTTGCTGCACTGGTGCAAGGTGGAGGAGCCTTCACGTCAGGCTCAACTTCTCCTCGCCGCCTGCGCACCAGCCACATGCAGCCCCGCGCTGCACACGCAGCCCCCAACTCACCTGTCCCTCACACAGAGGCTTTCCAGCTGGCTAATAAGCCATGACATGCCAGACATTGAAAGTATGAAAATTGCCCAATTTTTTAATATTTTAAGCCCCATCACAGATGCTTTACTGGTTTGAGCAAAGCGCTTTGTGTGTGATGCCTGAGCAAGGAAATGGAAGCTATCATCTGGGATAAGCTGCCTGAGCTGGGCTGACTCCTTGATCCTCACTGGACCTGTCCTCCCAGCACCCTCCAGACGGGGAAAGGACCCAGTGAGCCAACGTGGCAGGCTCCACTGTCACTGGAGAGGTCAGCAAACAGGCTGAGAGAGTTGAGGTTGCTCAGCCTGGAGAGAAGGAGGCTCTGGGGAGAGCTTCTTGTGGCCTTTCAGTACTTGAAGGAGCCTGTAAGGAAGATGGGGACAGACTTTTTAGCAGGGCTTACTGTGACAGGACAGGACTGTGATAGGACTGTGGCTTTGAACTAAAAGAGGGAGATTTAGACTAGATCTAAGGAAGACATACTTGAACTGAAGGTGGTAAGACCCTGGTCCAGGTTGCTCAGAGAGGTGATGAATGCCACATCCCTGGAACCATTACAGGTCAGCTTGGATGGGGCTCTGAGCAACCTCATCTAGTTGAAGAGGTTGGAGCAGATGAGCTTTAAAGTCCCCTTCCAATCCAAACCACTCCATGATTCTATCAATGATGTCCTGCCTGGCATGATGATGGCCAAAGGAAGGGGCAGGCAGGCAACACAGGAACAAAGCCAGGCCTTGATCAAAGGAGCACAGGTCTCTCTCTTTTTATCTTCCAGGGATTTTCCCCTTTGGCCTGGGAGCTTGTGCAGATGGGAGTGGTGCAGTTGGTGCACAAAACCATAAGCAGTGGGGAAATTCCATCTGCATCATGCCTTTTGGTGCAGCCCCTTTGGGAATAGCTGATGAGGTACAAGGAAAGGAAGAATCTTTGCTTCTCCCTCCCACCCCAGCATTCACCCCACTGCCCCCTGTCCCCATAACGTGGTTGTGGTGTCATGGTTCCACTCACTGAAGGGTGATTGTTGGAGCAGCTCATCAGGAAGTGTCTGGTTTGCAGCCCATGGGCACAGCTCAGTTTCATTGCTCTGTAAAGAGGGAGAGCTCTCACTTCTTGGAAGGAATTCTGTGATAGGATGCAGAGAGACTGGAGAGGGACTGAAAATGCTGAGGTGCCAACATGCTCCTTGGGAATGGTCCTTGGGCAGCAGTGGCTGTGGGTTCCCCTCCTCCCTGTGTACAGCAGGTCAGCAGGATGAATATTCCAGACTTTTAAGAGACTTGTGTGCCTCAGGAAGGAGGGAAGCACCCAAATCCCTGGGGAGACACAGGGAGAGAAGGGACAGAAAAGCCCCTGTCTCTGGGTCAGCCTTTTGCACAGTGCTAACTGCCTCCATCCTCCCCAGCTCCCTTCTTGCGTCAGCACCTTCCAGGAAAGCTCCCCCTCAGAGGGGCTGTGATTTAAGCAGGGTGGGGAGAGGATGTTGGGCAGAGGCTTTGGAGCTGGAGCACTGAAACCCTCTCAGCTTCCCTGCTTCCAGGAGCTCCTGCTTGCTGCTGCCCCATCCCAGGACACTCTGGGAAGGGCTGGGGAGGATCCAGGCTTCTGCACTGGCTCCTTTCTTAGTTTTAATCAGAGAAAGGTATTTATTTTCCTTCTTCCTTTTATTCCACCCTGAGTGTTTTGGTTGCCACTGACAAAGGAGCAGGAATTCCGTGCATTTCTTTGGCTGTTTAGCAGAGCTGCTGCCCTACTCTCCCCTGTCAGGCACTAATCTCTCCTAATATTTAACAGTCCCAGTAGGCAGCAGGATTTATCCTCTGGCCTTTCTACCTGTCATTTCATCCCTTCTCACTAAGGAGCCCTTTGATTCCCTTCCGAAAAGAGGTGCCAGGGCCGGTGTGATGGATTGGCTCACGCTGGCAGTTGCAGAACCAGCTCCATTTTTCTCTGTTCCAGCTGTCGGGTATTTATCTGGGGCAGCTCCATCCAGCTGGGGAAGGCCCTTGTGCCTCCTCGCAGGGAGGCCTTCAGATGGCTTACGGAGTGGGAAGGTGGGGTGGGTGTTAATGCTCCAGCTCCTGCAGGGCCTGGCTCCAAACCACAGACTGAGCTGCGGATGTTTCAGCTCCTGAGTTGATCTGGATCTAATACCATCATCCATTTCAGGGAGGAATTCCTCCCCCACTGCTCCCAAGACATCTTCATCCCTTCCCATCGCCCTGCTCCACATGTTGCCCTTCCTCTGCAT
The DNA here is from genome assembly GCF_026170545.1 of Melanerpes formicivorus. Lineage (NCBI taxonomy): Eukaryota > Metazoa > Chordata > Aves > Piciformes > Picidae > Melanerpes > Melanerpes formicivorus. Next base: position 303,133 of record NW_027142601.1, on the reverse strand, counting down.
CCCAGCTGCCATCTGCTTGGAGGCACAGACCCTCAGAGGGCTCGCACAGGGACCCACGCACTACCCTATAGGTCTTGCAGCTTCCAGTCCTGCAGGAGATCACCACTGCAAGGTATATGAGATTGTGGCAGGGTGGAGGCAGCCTGCATCCTAGAGAGGATGATCCACTGTTGAGCAGCAATGCTGCACCTCACTAATGGGGCCAGGAACAACTCAGTGCTGTGCCGAAGGTTTTCCTTGCTCCCCAGGAGCAGGTGGTTGAACAGTTCAAGAGCCGAAGGTGTCAGGGCAGCACAGTAGCTCTTTATATCAGTAACGAGCCCTTTGATTGCCATTTCCTTACTCTGGGAGTTGGAAGTCATTAGGCTCCAACCTGTTCTCCCTGGGCTCTTGTTACGGGGCTGAGCTGGTGTTTGGCGGGGGCGAGGGCTGCTCCACGGGGCATTTCTCCATCAGAAGGGCAGAAATCCGACTCCCTCGCTTAATGGCCCTTCCCGTTGTCACCTGCCACGCCAGGCTGCCGATCCCAGCCCGATAAGGAGCAGCAGGATCCGTGTGAGCCATCGCGGCGGAGGCAGGGTCCGGCGCTTCCCCCGCCGCCGCCTCGCCGCTGCTCTGCTCGCTTTGTTCTTTCCCTTCGTGCCTAAATAGTGGCAGCTTCAGAGCTCTGCAGGGCACCATTAAGAGACAGATGATCCTGCCAGAGCACAGCTGTCCGAAGCCGTGGAGAACACGCTCTGTATAATCTTTCTGAAGGGGCATGTGTTTAACACTGCCCCGGCCGGGCAGCCCGCAGCCGGCCCTTGCCCATCTGCACATAGCTACGGCAGACACAAGCTGCGGGGCTGAAGCCGGCAGCTGCACTGCTGACTTGGCTACCTCAGCACTGCCCAGGCCATGCATGCCTTCTGCTGCCTCCATCTAAGGTGGAGGGATCACAGAATCACAGAATGGTAAGGGTCGGAAGGGTCCTCCAGAGATCATCGGGTCCAAGCCTGCTGCTAAACCTGGGACACTCAGAGCAGGTCACACAGGAATGCATCCAGGTGGGGTTTGAAAGTGCCAGAGCAGGAGACTCCACAACTTCTCTGGGCAGCCTGTTCCAGGGCTCCAGCACCTTCACAGCACCTTCACAGCACCTTCACAGCACCTTCATGCTGAGGTGGAACCTCCTGTGTTCTAACTTGTACCTGTGGACCTGTTCCTTGTCCTATTACTGGGTGCCACTGAAAAGAGCCTGGCACCTTCCTCTTGACACCCACCCTTCAGCTATTGATAGACATTAATAAGATCCCCTCTCAGCCCTCTCTTCTCCAGACTAAACTGTCTCAGTTGTCTCAGTCTTTCTTCACAGGAGAGATGTTCAAGTCCCTTAATCATCCTCATAGTTCTTTGCTGGACTCTGCCCAGCAGATCCCTGTATTTCTTGAGCTGGGGAGCCCAAAACTGGATACAGTACTCCAGATGTAGTCTCACCAGGGCAGAGCAGAGGGGGAGGAGAAGATGAAGAGGAGCAGGGGCAGGATGAATCTTGGTTGCTGGAAATCTCCTGGTTTAAAGAGCAGCCAGACAATCACCAGCAAGTGCTAAAAACAATCATGTGGCAGCATGGACTTATGGGGTTTGGAGGGGAGCTGAAAGGACTCTGAGTCTCCCATGTGAGGAAGAAGCCCAGGTCCTGCTGAGATGCCCCTGTGATGCTCTTCCCTAAGCTCAGGTTGTGCCAAGGTGTTCCACCTCAAGCAACCCCTGCACAAGGCAGTGCTCTCTGTGTGCACTTGAACTCACCCTGACCTGGCTGCTTGTACCTCTGCCACCTCCTACACCCACACGTGCTCCTAGGGCCAGCCCTGGCTCCAGGTTGTCTGGCCACGTGTGGATGATCCCTGCAGAAGCCTCTGGGGCGGCACAGGTAAGACTCACCCCTCCCTTGGTCTGCACAGGGGCAAGGTCATGCCTGGGGTTGGAGATGACCTGCAGGGCATCAGATGAAGATTCCTGCCTTTGGGCGTGGGGCTCCAAGGCTCGAAGGGTGAGGAACAGGTATTAGAGTGTCATTTCCATCCTGCCCTGCTCATCCAGCAGAACAGGAGGAAGTTTTGAGTTAGAATGTCTGGAGTGAGAAAAGTTTGAGGACTGTGATGTTTGAGATGACTGAGAACAACCAGAGGTGACAGCCTTCCAAGCACTCCTAGCTAAGATATCAACACTGACATGCAAAATATCGTTGCCAGGTGGGGCTGCACTACTGTGTTACTAGAGAAGAGGGAGCCCCATCCTACCTCTTCCATGGCCTCACACAGCCACCACCAGTGCCAGTCGCAGCCCAGTCTGACCAGAATCTATCCACGGAGGAAAGAGTTTGCCACATCAGCATCCACGTGCAGCTAGTTCACAGGTGGTGCAGGTGGGGATGAGGAGCTGAACACCCAGGCAACATGGCCAGGAAGCCTTGGGACACAGCTGGCTTTGCTGGGAAGAGGGCAATCATCGTGACTTGATTTCAGGGGTGACAAAGAAGCAAAGGCAGAGCAAGGGATTCTGATCATCCTGTGCAAGGGAGATGCTCTGTCCATGGCTTCAGATCTCAAGGATTTCTCTTCTCTCCCTAAAAGAGGTAAAGGCCTGGGATGGCAGGACAGACACAGAGTCATAGAATTGTCAGGGTTGGAAGGGACCTCAAGGAGCATCCAGTTCCAACACCCCTGCCGTGGGCCAGGGACCCCTCACACTAGATCAGGTTACTCAGAGCCACATCCAGCCTGGCCTTAAACTCCAGGGATGAAGCTTCTACCCCCTCCCTGGGCAACCTGTTCCAGTGTCTCACCACACGCCCATGACCCCCTTCTCCCCAGCTGCACATCTGTGCCCTGGCCTCACGCAGCCACTTCTAGCACCGGTAGATCTTGGTGGCAGCTTGGGAATCTATCCACAGAGGAAAGAGTTTGCCACGTCAGCATCCACGTGCAGCCATTTCACAGACAGTGCCAGAGGGGAGGGGGAGCCCAGCACCCTGGTGTGCTGGCCAGGAAGCCTTTGGACACAGCCTGCTTTGTCGGGAAGAAGGGAATAATCGCCACTGTTGTGCGCAGCCCAGCGCCGGGGCCGCCGCTGCTCCACGCCGATCAGATTGAAATCCGCGTGCAGACAGCTGGCAAGCCACACCACGGGTGCCAAATCCCACCCCGACTTAGCAGCCTGAGAGGGCCCCTTCTCAAAAGTCATTAGTGAGGCTTTCGGGGCAGGAGCGTGGCACCATTGTGCTGAGGCTCTGAGCTCGGTTAAACAGAGGCAGCGTGAAAGGAAACGCTCCCCAGGGGCCTCGTGGGAATGTTTCCGGGAAGCTGAGGGAGGCTCCGAGCTCTGGATCCGTTTTCAGCCTGCTCTTGGTGGTGCACATCCCGTGCTGCAGCCTTGAGGGGTTGCACCAGAGGGCTGCACCTCTCACCTTGGTGTTGGTGCAACAGGGCAGGGCTGCACCTCTCACCTTGGTGTTGGTGCAACAGGACAGGGCTGCACCTCTCACCTTGGTGTTGGTGCAACAGGACAGGGCTGCACCTCTCACCTTGGTGTTGGTGCGACAGGACAGGGCTGCACCTCTCACCTTGGTGTTGGTGTGACAGGACAGGGCTGCACCTCTCACCTTGGTGTTGGTGTGACAGGACAGGGCTGCACCTCTCACCTTGGAGTTGGTGCAACAGGACAGGGCTGCACCCCTGACCTTGGTGTTGGTGTGACAGGACAGGGCTGCACCTCTCACCTTGGTGTTGGTGCGACAGGACAGGGCTGCACCTCTCACCTTGGTGTTGGTGTGACAGGACAGGGCTGCACCTCTCACCTTGGTGTTGGTGTGACAGGACAGGGCTGCACCTCTCACCTTGGTGTTGGTGCAACAGGACAGGGCTGCACCTCTCACCTTGGTGTTGGTGCAACAGGACAGGGCTGCACCTCTGACCTTGGTGTTGGTGCAACAGGACAGGGCTGCACCTCTCACCTTGGTGTTGGTGCAACAGGACAGGGCTGCACCTCTCACCTTGGTGTTGGTGCGACAGGGCAGGGCTGCACCTCTCACCTTGGTGTTGGTGCAACAGGACAGGGCTGCACCTCTCACCTTGGTGTTGGTGCGACAGGACAGGGCTGCACCCCTGACCTTGGTGTTGGTGTGACAGGACAGGGCTGCACCTCTCACCTTGGTGTTGGTGCGACAGGACAGGACTGCACCTCTCACCTTGGTGTTGGTGCGACAGGACAGGACTGCACCTCTCACCTTGGTGTTGGGCTAACAGGACTACCCTGGCATGAGGCAGGCAGCTATGGGATGGGAGAGTGTTTGCTCCAAGCTCCAGCTCCATTTTCAGCCTGCTCTTGGTGGTGCACATCCCGTGCTGCAGCTCTGAGGGCTTGCACCCCTTGCTGCACCCATGAGGGATTGCACCATGTGGCTGCACCCCTTGCCTTGCCATTGGTGCAGCAGGACAGGGCCAGTATGGGATGGTGAGCATGGGAAGGCGAGCTATGGTGTAGTGAGCAGCTGTTGCTTCTTCCCCTCTGCAGCACCACCTTCAGCTCAGGGTGGCAACCAGGAGCCATACCTAGGTAAGAAGTAGGACCTCCATCTCTGCAAGAGAAGCACCATCGCCTTCACTGCACAAGAGCTGGGCTTACATCTGGAATGGACTCAGCCAAGCATTGCTCAACTCAGATTCCTTCTGACCCCAGGGCTCAGCTCAAGTGGGAGCCTGGGATAGCCCCAACAAGCCTCTTCTCCATCTGCGGTGGGATGCTATCCCTAAGTACAAACTGTGTGCCCTAGGATGTTGTGCAGGAGTTGTCAGCATGCTCAGGGAGCTCTGGGAGGCTGAGCAGAGGTGGCCAGAAGATGTCTGGCTCACCCAGCCTTCTGCTCTGCCCTTATTCCTACAGGTGCTGCTGGGTGAGCCAGACCTCAGCCCTGTAGCTCAGTTTCCCCATCTGAAAATTAAGGATGAATGAGCTACTGTAAAGGCAGTGAGTGGAATTAATTGCTGTTTGTAAAGTGCTCTGAGGTCCTTGGGTGAAGGCCAGTGGCTGAGCGTGGTTGTGATGGTGCTGTGCAGTCGGCCCTGGTGTGCTGGGTGGGAATGGACGACTGCCTGGAGTCAGCAGCAGATGCAGAGTCACACGTGGATGTCTGTTAGGCAGTGAGGCATCTTTGCTGAGTGTGCAGTAATTGCCTGGAATGTGTTCTGTCTGCCCTAACTGCGTGGTTAATTGTGGGTTCCACCTGCCACGGACACTCACATGCCAAGGCTTCCCCTCCTCCCACTCATCCTTCTACTCTTCCTCCTCCCCCATGCCCCACACATGAGGTCCAGGGGAATGAGGAGTCACTGGAGACTTCTGAGCCCACAAGAGGACAATCCTCAACCCACAGCTCAGGCAACCTTCAAATTCCTTCCATGGCAGCCAAGCCTGGGGTGCTGCACCCCTCTCCATTCCCTTCAGCATCCTTCCCCATCCCGTGGCCGGGCTTCTCTGCCGCTGCCCGGAGCAGCCCCGTGATGGATGTCATTAATATGTGCTGGGAGAGCAGCCCATCCTTCCCTGCTTGCTTTGAACCTCTGGTCATTAATGGCTCCAGATGGGCACCATTTTTCCTTGTCAGGGCACAGCTGTATCTGGAGAGAGAGGGAAGTCAGTCCGCTTCCCGGTGGCAAAACCTGCCAGGAGCCCCAGCTCCAGAGCTGGACCCACCTTTGGGAAAGGTCAGAAATACAAATAGCTGTTGCCAGGAAGTCCTCAGGCACAGAGCAGGAATGGAGATTGCTGCTTGGCTGCTGCTGGGGTCCGGTGGGGCTTTAACAGCCTTTTTTCTGCCTGGTTTGGAGCTCTCTTGCTGCTTTCTGCTTCTTTCCACTCCATCCTTTGCTCCTTCTCTCCCTCCTCTCCCCACCATTTCATTTTTTTCCCCCTCTTTTCCTGAAGGGCTGCAATTTCTTTCCAGTTTTATTCCTCATTAAAAATAAATAGTGTTGCTATCATTTACAGTGAGTTTAATTAGAGATGAGTTACGTGATCTCAGCATTAGGGCTTAATTGCTCCTTCCTAAAACAATTTTCTCATCCAAAATGTCCCCAGTTAATGATCATTCATTAAAGAGGATTGGAGGCTCTTAAGTGGAGTTAGAAGGGCTGCAGGTTGCTCAGCTAGCTTCTGTGGCCAGCTCAGTGACCAGCACCCAAGGCTCCTTTAACCACCCCTCTGGGAGGGCTAGGAGACACCCAGGGTAGAGGGCAGCTGGCTGGGCTGGGCTGGGGGAGAGCTGCTGTGGAGCTACTCCCTGAGCTCCTCAGGATGCTCCTCTGCTGGGACTGGGCATGAAACATTCCCTTTGAAATAACACACAGCAAAACCCCTTTGAAACAGAATCCCAGAATCCCAGCATGGTGTGTGGGGGGATTGGATGGGGTATGATAGGATGTGATGGGATGAAATTAAATGGGACAGCAGCACTCCCTTGCTTCTCACTTCAGAGCACAAATTCCTGAAAACAGTGAAGCCTAAACTAGCACATTCCTGTGAAATAAAAAAAGGGAAAAAAAACCCCAACAGCTTTGACACATCAGCATTTTCCTGGGGAAAAGAAAAACCCTCCTAAGCTAACCCCAAACTCTCTCCACTTGGTTGGAAAAGTCAGCCTGAGCCCCAGCTCTGAGCTTCCCTCTGCTCTGCTTTCCCTGGAGAAGCAAGAGGCAGTGGCTGGGCTGGCCTTGTTGTTTCACTATTTACACCTTGCTGGGACCACTCACCTCACCCCTCTTCATCTCTCTTCTTCCCCTCTAACCCTCTCTCTGAGTGTGCATTCCTGGAGCAAGAGGTTTCTTTCCCTGTCTCAGGCCTCTATCGACATTCACATATTTATTCAGCCACAAAAGGATGATGCTGGGGCAAAGAATTGGGGAGAATCCAAGAATTCCAGCATGGTGGGGACTGGAATGGACCATCCAGTCCAACCCCCCTGCTAAAGCAGGGGCACCCACAGCAGGTTGCTCAGTATCACAATGTCTAGACACATTTGGAATCTCTCCAGAGAAGGAGACTCCACAACCTCTCTGGGCAGCCTGCCCCAGGACTCTGCCACTCTCACAGCAAAGAAGTTTTTCCTTATGTTCAGCTGGAAAAACTGGGTTCCTGGGTTCCAGTTTGTGCCTTTTGTCCCTTGTCCTGCCACTGGGCATCACTGCCAAGAGCCTGGCCCCATCCACTCACTCCCCACCCCAGCTTCAGGTGTCTCATCACAGAGATTCTCCTCAGCATCCCTGTAGCTTCCACTGGACTCTCTGCAGTAGCTCCCTGTCTCTCTTAAACTGGTGAGGGCTGGATCCCCATCCACCCAGCTCCCCAGAGCAAGGGACCAGCAGGAGTGATGGCATTCCTGGGACACAGACCCAGCTCCCTAAAGCAAGGGAGCAGTGGCAGTGATTGCATCCATGGGACTGCTGGCATCCCGGGATTGATGGCATCCCTGGGACACTTGTGGCCCAGCACAGCCTGCAGCCAGAGGACACTGTCACCTAGCAACTAGTAAGCAATGATTAACACTTCCTTGGGTGTCAAACATACCATGCCACAGATCTCTTTCCAAGGAAGTGTAAAACAGGGAAGAGCAGGATTTGAGGAGAGAGAGAACGAGCGAGAAGAGAGTGTGAGTCAGCCCCTGGATAACCTTGAAGGCATTAACAGATGGCTGGGACCCAAGGATCAGTGCTGGCCATTCAATCAGCAATCCTTGTGTCCTGCTGGAACAAAACCCCAGCCTGTTCATTGGCATCAGCAAGGCTGGGCAGAGGAGTGTCTGGTTGCATTGCAGGGTGGCCTTGTCCAGCATCTGCCAGTGCAGGGCTCTCAGGAATGCAGATAGACAGAAATAAATGCAATGCAAAGGTCCCCAGCCCCAGCGAGGGGAAGTGATTTCCTCCTCAAGTGATCATGAGCACCATGATGCAAAGAGCAGCCAGGCCAACAACTCAGCCTCGTAAGGAAAGGGGAATGGAGCCAGTAAAACACCTCCAGGATCTGCAGGCAGGGGAGAGAAAGATACTGCCTGTTAGTGACACAGCCAGTGAAGACACACAAGGAGCAGAGCCTTTGAAAGGGACTACTGAGGTGTTTCAGGTGGGAAAGAGGGAATTTCTGAGCAGTGATAGGGAAAGGAGAGGAAAAAGGTAAGGAAAAAAGAAAAAGGAGGAAGGAGAAAGGAAAGGAGGGAGGAGGAAGGAGAAAGGAAAGGAGGGAGGAGGAAGGAGAAAGGAAAGGAGGGAGGAGGAAGGAGAAAGGAGGAAGGAGAAAGGAAAGGAGGAAGGAGAAAGGAAAGAAGGAAGGAGAATGGAAAGGAGGAAGGAGAAAGGAAAAGAGGGAGGAGGAAGGAGAAAGGAAGAAGGGGGGAGGACGAAGGAGAAAGGAGGAAGGAGAAAGGAAAGAAGGAAGGAGAATGGAAAGGAGGAAGGAGAAAGGAAAGGAGGAAGGAGAAAGGAAGAAGGGGGAGGAGGAAGGAGAAAGAGGGAAGGAGAAAGAGGGAAGGAGGAAGGAGGAAGGAGGGAGGAGGCAACAAACGAGAGAGGAGAAAAAGGAGTAAGAAGGAAAAGGAGGAAAGAGAAGAGAAAGGAGAGAAGAGAAAAGGATAAAGGAGAGAGAGGGGGAAAAAAACACCAATTGAAAAAAAAAATCACCGCGTGAAGCCTGGAATCTGCATTGTGGAAGTCCAAGAGCTTTGATTCCGTGCACAGACTTCCCAGGGCTGCCCAGCTCTTGCGCTGGAGGCTGCCGGAGCTGCCGGGGCTGTGCCTGCCCCGCAGAGCTCGGCTCGGCTCCTTTCTTCTCTCCCGCGCCAGCATTTAGCGGTAGCAGACAAATAAACGACCATCAATCATCTGCAGAGAGCAGCACGGCCACCTTACGGGACTCATTTCCTCTCCAAATACACAACTTTAATTTCTATTTAGCTTCCCTTAAATTTTTATGTCTGCTCCTGACATAAATATTTGAGTGTGCGGGGAGGGAGGCGGCGGGAGCGGGTGACGGGAGACAGCGCAGGGCTGTGGAGCAGGAGCATCTATGCCTCCACCCCTGCCTCAGCAGCAGATGCCTGGGGCTTGGGCATGTTGGGCACCGGTAGCACAGCATCCTGCCCTCAGGCTGGTTTGTAATGCCGGTACCAGCTGCTGGGGCTGGCAAGCTGGGCGTCCCCGGACCCTCTGGACCCTGCCCTGTGGTGCCGGCAAGACTGGGCAGAGCCAAGGGGCACCTCCGAGTGCGTGGTCCTTCCTAGCAGTGCCTCGCTCATACCCATGGCTGGCTGCACTTTCCAGGGCACAGCAATAAGGAAAAGCCTGCCTGGGGATGGCAGCTATGGCACAGGACTCCTGGTGAATGGTCAGAGGGTCATGCCAGCCAGGGGTTGTGCTCGAAGTGCTGTCTGGCCCTGGGGGTGGCCAGTTGCTCCAGCTCTGACACAGGCAGAGCAAGTGTGTGTTGGCCTTTCTTCAGCATTAAGCAAATCCCTCTACCCTGAGCTAGTGAGGCCACAGCTGGAGTGCTGGGTCCAGTCCTAGGCTTCCCAGTTCAAGGGAGACAGGGAACTACTGGGAAGAGTCCAGCAGAGGTTGTAAAAATGCTGGGGGGCTTGGAGCATCTCTGTGAGGAGGAAAGGATGAGAGCCCTGGGGCTGTTTAGCCTGAAGTGGAGCAGACTGAGAGGGGATCTTAATGTTTATCAGTATCTAAAGGGTGGGGGGCAAGAGGATAGGGCCAGACTCTTTTTGGTTGTGCCCAGACAGGACAAAGGGAAATGGGCAGAAATTAGAACCCAGGATGTTCCATCTGAACAGGAGGAAAAACTTCTTTCCTGTGAGGGTGCTGAAGCCCTGGCCCAGGCTGCCCAGAGAAGTTGTGGAGTCTCCTTCTTAGAGAGATTCTAAACCCACCTGGACACTGTGACCCTGGGCAACCTGCTGTGGGTGACCCTCACTGAGCAGGGCTATTGGACTGGGTGATCTCCAGAGGCCTCTTCCAGCCCCCACCATTCTGTGCAGTCAGTTTGGCTCTTCTGCCAGGCATTTGAAACAAGGAACCACCCCTGAGTGCAAAAAGTCAGCCAAGGTGTGAGTGGCAGCAAATCCTCCCCAGGCACAGCCAGGGTTAAGGGAGCTCAGCCTGCAGGCTGCCCCCCCAGCAAGGCAGGTTTGGTTTCAGGGCAGGATCCTGCCCTGCTGGGGTCATCCAGCAGCCCCCATGGAGGCATTGCTCTGCCCGTTGCTGGTCTCTTCTCTGTGCCAGGGAGATGCCCTCAGGACAGTGGCATCCCCACACAGCATGGAGCTGGGAGCTGTAACTCCTCCCCAGCCAGCAGCAGGCTCGACCCCAACCTGTGGCTCCTCTGCCACGTTCGTGCAGAGCTCTGTGAACTCATCCCTGGGATTCCTGGAGCTGCAGTCAGATGGTTCCTGTAGGTCAGTGACAGTTTACTTCCTCATGGAAATTTACATTGCCTGTAAGAAAAAAAGCAGAGATTGAAGAGGAAAATGGCTTCAGAGCTCCTTCCCTTCTCCTTTGATGGGCATGGGGCACTTGGCTCTCCTGCTGCTGCTGGTGGCTGGGGGTCTCTGATCCCCTGGCTGGGCAGCTTTTCCTTGGCAGGCACAGTCCTTGTCCCCAGACTGCTGAATTGCTCCTGCTGGCAGCTCAGGCCAGGACTTGGTGGTGCCCCTTGGGGACTTCTGCATGGCTTAGGGTCTGTTCTTTGGGGCATCAAACCAGCTCTCTGTGTCCAGCAGCTCTCTCAGTGAGCAGCAGCACTCCAGCAGCACCAGAGGAGCTGTGTTGAGCACCAGGCACCACCGAGGCTGGCCCTGGCTGGTGTTGTGATTGATCTGTTCATGCACACTCACACACAGCCCTGCCTCTCCATCATGCTGTCCCACATGTGGCTCTGCAGGGTGGGAAGCAGGTGCAGTGTGCTATCGAATCCATATGGTAGCCGTTTAGTCTCACTTTGCTGTGGGATAAATGATGGCAGAAGGAGCAAGGCAGGAGAGTCAGGGGCTGCTGGCTTGGAGTTCTGCAAATGAAGCTTTTCCAACCCCCAAACTCATCACACTCTGGCCTGCTCTTCTGTTGTTTAGACTAGAATTAACCAGGTTGGAAAAGACCTTTGAGATCATCAAGTCCAACCTCTCACCCAACACCATCTGATCAACTCAACCATGGCACCAAGCACCCCATCCAGGCTCTTCCTAAACACCTCCAGTGATGGTGACTCCACCACCTCCCTGGGCAGCACATTCCAATGGCCAATCTCTCTTTCTGGGAAGAACTGCTTCCTACCATCCAGCCTAAACCTCCCCTGGCACAGCTTGAGACTATGTCCTCTTGTTCTGGTGCTGGTTGCCTAGGAGAAGAGACCAACCATCTTCATGACAAATACCCTGAGCCCTTGGCTCAGAGGGATCTGGAGGTGCTGGAAGCTGTCCAGAGAAGGGCCACAAGGATGAGCAGAGGGCTGGAGCATCTCTCCTATGAGGACAGACTGAAGGAGTTGGGGCTGCTCAGTCTGCAGAAGAGAAGGCTCCCAGGTGACCTCATTGTGGCCTTCCAGTATCTGAAGGGGGCTACAAGAAAGCTGGGGAGGGACTGCTCAGGATCTCAGGTAGTGATAGGACTAGGGGGAATGGAATGAAGCTGGAGGTGGGGAGATTCAGGCTGGAGGTGAGGAGGAAGTTCTTCACCATGAGAGTGGTGAAGCCCTGGAATGTGTTGTCCAGGGAGGTGGTTGGGGCCCCATCCCTGGAGGTGTTTAAGCCCAGGCTGGACGAGGCTCTGGCCAGGCTGACCTAGTGTGGGGTGTCCCTGCCCATGGCAGGGGGGTTGGAACTAGATGATCCTTGTGGTCCCTTCCAACCCTGACTGATACTATACTATGATACTAAGATCCAGCCCTGCCTGGGAGCCGTTTCTGAGTGAGTGGCACCATGCAGGCAGGTTCAGGAGGATGAGAGGTGCTGTGGTTTGTGCATTTATACAGCAGGACAGAGGATTCCTGAGCAACCTGATCTAGTATGAGGTGTCCCTGCCCATGGCTGGGGGGTTGGAACTGGATCATCCTTGATTGATCCTTCCAACCCTAACAATTCTATGATTCTCAGCCTGAGTGGTGTGAGAGACCACCCCAGGAGCAATGACCTGCGATGTTCATTTGGTTTGTGGGGACCTCACAGTCGCACAAAAACCCAGAGAGGGAAGATGTGGGCTCCTCACATCAGCTTCAAGGTGACCCCAGCATGTTGGACACTGCCTTGGCTTTTCTCCTCTCTGGCAAACCCACTTGGTGCACTTGTCAGCTGGTGAAATGACTACCTGAAAGAGAAATGAATTGTACCATGGTTTAGTTGGGAGAGGAATCCTAAAGCACACAGAGATTTCAAACTGATGCCTCCAATCCCTCTAACAGGAGAAACTCTCTTGCTGGTACTGCTGGAGGGACCAATGGGCTGAGCAGTGCCTGGGCTGGCACAGTTTGTAGATAAACCACTCTCAACCAGGCTGTAGAACTGAAAGGCAGCAGCAGGCTCAAGTTATCTCCCTGAGCTGTTAGCAAATGGGAGGCTGAGACTTGTCTCAACACAACTTCTCTCACTGGGCACTAACAGCAAACATTGTCCATCTTCACCAAACCACCTTGATCCCTTCTGAAGAGCCACCAGGATCCTTCTGTCCACATCTTCCTTTCTTCCCTCCCTCCCTCTTCCTCCATATGATTATTTCCAGCCCAGTTTGGGTCTTTTTAACCTCTTGGCCTCATGAGCTTACCCTCATCTCAGGGGAGTTTATGGAACAAGATACACACCCTTGCCCTTTTCAGCCCAGGGAATGCTCCTCCTGACATGACAGAAATCCAAGAAATCAACAGCTCTGGAGGTTTGTAATGAGCCTGAATCCTGCCTAAAGCCAGACACTCAGCACGAAGAGGGGTCAGTGATCCCCCAGCTCCTTCCCCTCTGCCTCCTGCCATCCATCTCTGGGTGGATGATGGGAAGCAGATGAGGCACACTGGGGACATCCAGCTGTTTCCAGGTACGTTCATGGTTTGTATCTCTGGAGCAGGACTGTGCTCCAGCCACTCCTGGGGTAGGAGACAGAGACCTCCCACTCAGAGATACCCAGGAATGCCTCCACATCTCCAGGTTCCTCCTGGGTTCCTCCCCCCCCAGCTGCAGCCCACACCAAGCCAGAGGCAGCAGCAGTAGCTGCAGGAAGCAAACCTCAGTTCCTAGATGTGTCCATGTGTGTAGGTATATCCTGGCAGGCAAGTGCATCCCCATGCAGGAAGGGTTCAGGCTGTCTGCCTCGCCCTTCTTGGAAGCCTCTCAGAGCCAAGACTCTCCCCCTGTTGAAAGCAAGGGCTCTGTGATGATGTTTAACCCTTCTGGGGGCTTCACTGTGCTCACACACCGTGTGAAAGGGCCCCTGGGACCTCCTGGGAACCAGCCCAGCAGATGCATCCATCTTCTCTACTTCCAGCCTGCAGGTAAAATAAACACAGCTTCAAAAACACCCATGCAATGGCACTTCACTTGCTCCTGCAAACTCAGGCTCTCACACTCTCCCTCCCTGTCACTCACACTCACTCCCTGCCTTTGGCCTCACAACCCTATCCTGCTTGCTCTTTGCTTCCCACCCGCCTGTTTCTCACCTCTCTCCAGCTTGCCAGCAGCGCCCCATGGAGCAGCGGGGCACACGGCAGGGGCTGAGCCCCAGCTGGGGCATGGAGAGGGTGGGATCTCTGCAGAGCTGCCTAGGGAATCTGCTGCCAAGGCCCATAAATAAGGAAGCCCTGTTTGCTTTCTCCTTGTCCAGCCCTGTGCAAATATTTACTGGCCCTGTGACCCGGGAAGGCAGCGCAGGCAGAGCAGGCAGCAGGGGATGGGAAGCAGCAGCTCTTCAAGGGGTCTCTGGTGCAGGAGGCATCTGAGTTGCTCCAGGTCTGGGCACCTCCAGTCTTTGCACAACTGTAAGGAGCATTAAAAATCTTGTTGGTTGGTTTGAGGACTTCATCCTGAGTCTATCAGCCTCTTTTGTCATGGCTCTAGGCTGTGATTTTCCAGGGTGCAGGGTCTGGAGTGGGTTGGTGAAGGAGCAGGACCCACAGCGGCTTCCTGCCACCCCCTCCCTAGCTCAGGATCTTGGCAGCACTGGCAGTGCTGGTGTTGGTAAAGCACATTTGCTCTCCACACAGCCCCAGGGCAGCACCTCTGAGTGATTTAATTCACAGCCCTTGTGGCAGGGGGTGAGAGAAGCCTGTCAAAAGCAATGCAGGGTGCTCACAGCAGATGTGCCTGTAAGAAAATGTCTGAGAGGGGGTGCCAGGGCTCTGCACATCTCAGCATCCCTTGCTTGCTCTCCCAGCCTGCATGCCTTTCCCTGGCTCGGTCACGCTGGGCATGTGCCTTCCCTCCTGCCCTGTGTGTTCACCAGTGCCCTGCTTTTTAATGTAAAGCCAAGGCTGCACATCTCAGCTTCCCAGAGGAGCACAGTGTGGCTTCACACCCCCCCAGAGGGCAGCTCCAGCCCCCTGAGAGAGCAAGAGATCCCTCACCTTTCCCATCATCTCCTGCCTCTTGAGATGAACGAGGAGAGTGGGCAGCAGCAGGTGGGGCAGGAGAGGAGAAGCTGCCTCGGCTTTGCTTTCCCCGCGGTGGGTAGGTACCTCTGGGGCAAGGGTGGAAGGGGAAGCGTTAACTGTCTGCTGCAGCCTAAGGAATGCTGCAATCGAGTGGCCCGACCGGGACTCGCTGGTGGGAGGGCTGGGCCACCTGCAGGCGTTGTGCTGGTTGCAGGGAGGGGGCTAGAGCTTCCTTTGGGGGTAGGTCACCTCAGGGCTGTAGGTGGGGTGCTGGGATCAGGGTTGGATGAGCTCCTCCCTGCTGGGGGGCACTGGCCTTCTGCTCTGCTTGGAGAAGCTCTGATTTGCTTTGGGTTTAGGTGAAGTTGTGATTTTTAGCTTCTCTTTTTTCCCCTTCAGCCCTGAAGCCAAATTTCTTGGTGGATAAGCAGGGCCTGGATAGAGCTCCAGTGGTGGCTGTGGCTCAGATGCTGCTGAGGGAAGGGTGGAGATGTCTTGTCCGTGCTGGCAAGTCTGTCCTTGAGCTGTCTGTCTTCTGACCTGGCCTGCATCAGGAACAGTGTGGCCAGCAGGAGCAGGGAGGTCATTCTGCCCTGTGCTCAGCACTGGTTAGGCCACACCTGGAGTCCTGTGTCCAGTTCTGGGCCACTCAATTCAAGAAAGAGGTTGAGTTGCTGGAAGGTGTCCAGAGAAGGGCATCAAAGCTGGGGAGGGATCTGGAGCACAGCCCTGGGAGGAGAGGCTGAGGGAGCTGGGGTTGTTTAGCCTGGAGAAGAGGAGGCTCAGGGGAGACCTTCTTGCTGCATACAACTCCCTGAAGGGAGGTTGTAGCCAGGAGCGGGTTGGTCTCTTCTCCCAGGCAACCAGCACCAGAACAAGAGGACACAGTCTCAAGCTGTGCCAGGGGAGGTTTAGGCTGGATGTTAGGAAGAAGTTCTTCATAGAGAGAGAGATTGGCCATTGGGATGTGCTGCCCAGGGAGGTGCTGGAGTCACCATCCCTGGAGGTGTTTAGGAAGAGCCTGGATGGGGTGCTTGGTGCCATGGTTTAGTTGATTAGATGGTGTTGGGTGAGAGGTTGGACTTGATTATCTCAAAGGTCTTTTCCAACCTGGATATTTCTATCCTATCCTATCCTATCCTATCCTATCCTATCCTATCCTATCCTATCCTATCCTATCCTACCCTGTCCTATTCTATTCTATTCTATTCTATTCTATTCTATTCTATTCTATTCTATTCTATTCTATCTATTCTATTTTATTCTATACCATGCCATGCCATGCCATTCATTCCATTCCATTCCATTCCATTCCATTCCATTCCATTCCATTCCATTCCATTCCATTCCATTCCATTCCATTCTGTTCTATTCCATGTGTTTCCCTGTAACCTTTGGCCAAGTGAATTGGGAGTGGATGGGAACATGAAATGCCCTCCTTGCCCTTCCCATGTCCCTGCTGCAGGCAGGTTCCACACCCAGCCAGACCTGTGGCTGAACGGATTCACTAACAGCTTTCTTTTTGTAGTATCTTGGCTCAGAGGAGTTAATTATCTCCAAACATTGCAAAGGGCAGATGGATTTGGTGGGGATTTACTTGGCTGTGTAATTTGGGTGCCCCAGAGATGCTGTTTGGTCTGGCTGTGATGAGTGACACATCATTGTGCCTGGGCGCAAATGTCACTGGAGTGTATCACCTCCTCCCTCTCCTGTTATTTGCCCACCAGGGAGAACTGTCTCTTCTAGGCTGGTCTGGCTGTGTGGAGACTGCTAATGCTCTTACCCAGCCCCCTCTGCTTGGCCATGCCAGCCTGGGTCTCTGAGGATGTACCAGGGGCAGCTTTGCAAGCTTCCCGCTGTGTTTGGTAGCCAAAGTCAGGCCAGAGAGCAGAGCTGCAAATAGAGTGCTCCTGGCTCAAGCTGACCTACAAATGTTAGGAAGCTCTGCTTGAACACAAAGAGAAACTTCTTTCCTGTATGGGTGCTGGAGCTCTGGACTACGCTGCCCAGAGAGGTTGTGGAGTCTCCTTCCCTGGAGAGATTCCAACCCTGCCTGGACATTGCAGTCCCTGGCAACCTGCAGTGGGTGTCCCTGCTTTAGCAGGGAGGTTGGACTGGAGGATCTCTAGAGGTCCCTTTCAGCCCCAGCCACTCTGTGAAAAGCTTTTAAACACATCCTGTGTGGGGATGCTGTGAGAGGCCAGTTGTTCCCAGGGGCTGGTGAGGAGTCCTTGTTCCAGCTGGCTGGAAGATGGTTCTTCTCAGCTTCTCTGTCATCATTCCATTCCTCGAGCTCCCAAGGGTTTGGGGGAAAGCTGTGTTAATGCTCTGGCAGGAAGATGAGGGGTGGGGTGTGAAGGCTTCTTTCCCTGGGGAGGGGAGTGTGTTCTCCCTCTCTGGAGCTGGGGACTGCTAACTGCTGGAGCTGGCCTCACCTCTCCTCTCCCAGCCCACCCCTTCTGCTGTGGTGGTGCAGGAGCCACCTGGTTGCATTTTCCCAGGCTGGTTTGCATTTTAGGATGGGGATTTTGGGTATGACTCTCAGACCCTGCCCCCCCTCCTACCCCCCAAAATAACTTCTCCTTTATTCTTAAGTCTCCTTATGCTCTGTTTCAAGCAGTGAGCAGTTAAATGTGCCATTGCATTATCAGCATGCTCGGCCCAGAAACTAAATAGAGATGTTCCCAGTGAACTCACTTGAAGCGCAGCTTGTTTGCCAAGCAAAGCAATCTCCCCATGCAGTTATGGCCCTCAGAAGCTGTGGAGGTGACTGCTAAAAAGGAGACAGACAGAGGGGTGGTTTTTTTCCCCTTCTTTGCTTGGCTTTAATGCAGGAGGTGAACTTTGGGGGACCTTTGCAACACTCCACTTCTGTTTATAGGCAGAGGTTGACTTTTGTGTTTGGGGGATCTGGGTCAAATAGCTCAAGGGCCTGTCTTGGAGGGTTTACCAATTGTTGGAGTTGATTGAATTGGACTGGGGAGGGCAGTGACCACAGTGCTTCCCTCCTGGCCTCCAGCTGGTTTGACTTGCAATGCAAATGTTTTCTCCTGTCACCTCTTAATGATCCTTTTTCCCCTCGCGGGTGTATAATTTCCCCTGGAAGTCTCCAGTGAATGGTTTCCATCACAGTTATTTGTCCTTTTCTTTTCAAGTCTACTGGCAACTTCTATAGAATTGCAGCCCTGGTGAGATTTGGGGTGGGAGTAGATTGAATTGCAGCATTTCATCTCTGGCTGGCAAGAGAGCCTGCATTACCTTCCGTGGCACTGACACCGAGGAGGCATCAAACCTCCTGGAACAGCTACAGGAGCTGCCAAGTGGCCTGGTTTGCAGAGCAGAGCTTTTGCTCCTAAGTGTGTGCTCTGAACGAGCAGCATCGCTCCCTGGGCCTGGGATGGAGGAGGAGGAGGAGGAGGAGAAAGGAATCTTGGCTCGGTGGAGCCAGGGAGGAAGGGGAGAGCAAATGCTCTTCTGGGGGATACTATTGGAAAGACATCATAGAGGAGGAGCCCATAAATCCACGGGGCTTCTCATGGCTGAGGCTCCACTCATCTGCACATCAAAGGAGACCACGAGCCCCTCGGTGAGGCTGCAGGAGTCAGGGGGAAGAGGGAGTGGCTGGAGGACTGGGGCCCAGTGCATCACCCCCAAACACATCTGCTTGGAGACCCCTCACAGACAACAGGCAGCAGTGGGAAACATCATCTGTGGTGTGCAGTGTGTACCTACGTGTGCCTGGGGTCTGCTCCATGCCCTGGGTGACAGATTAGTGATTCTGTGGTACTGCAGTGCTGGCTGGAAGATGCTGCTGGCATGGACGTCTTTGGTACCACGTTCTGCTGGCTCTGCAAAGCTGCCAAGAGCCAGGCTGCTGGCTGCAGAGGTAGGGCCCTGGAGAAACAGCTGGGTGCCAGTGAAAAACAACCAAGTTGCTGAGCTCTTTGGTCTGCCCACTCCTTGGCAGGAGGGTGCCTCTAGGCAAGGGAGAGGCAGGATCCTACTCCCTGGAACTGGGATTTGGGTACTGCCAGCTTAATTCAAAGTTCTTGTGTGGGTTTGTGGAGGATAGGGCTGAGCAGGACACCAACCTTGTGCTGACATCACTCTTCCCATGCCTTATAGTCTCAAATTTATGTAGTATACTGAGTCACTGAACACCAGAGCTGCAACTTTCTCTCTGTGCTCTGTAGGCAATGTTGTGGTGCCCCAGACTTTTTTAGCTTAGCATGAGAATATTGCCAAGAAGACCTCTCTGCACTGCTGGATACCCCCAGACTGGCCCAATGTGAAGCTGGGGCCATGCTCAGCAGGGCCTGGGCTGTGTGAGATGATCTGTTCCCCAGGACATCTTTGTGCTGTGCCAGCTCAGGGGCTGGCTTTGGGTTCCTCGGTGTGTGGGACAGGTGCTCCTCCTTCCTGTGGCATCTGCCAGTGCCTCCTGGCAGGCAGGACCTGCTCCTAACTTCATTCCCACTAAAAGTGGAGCACTTTGTCACTGATGGGCTTCAGGCTCCTGCCTCCTCTTCTGTCTCAGGGCTGGTGTCAGGTCTGTCGATGGGAGAGGGCAGCCCTGACAGGAGATAAAGCATGTGCCATGTTTATTGAGCGCTGCTTCTGCAGGGGAACTAAACCTTTCCTCCCCGGGGGACTGCCCTGCTGATTGATACTTAGGCAGCCTCTCGTTGTGTGGTTTTTCTCCTCCCTGACAGCGTTTCTGGAGCAGGAGGTGTGGGCAGAGGGAGCTGCTGAACAAAACAGGCACTTCCCTGTGCCCCAGCCTCCATCCCCGATGGGTTTGAGAGGAGCAGGGAATCCCTGGTGGCTTTGAGAGGAGCAGGAAATCCCTGGTGGCTCTGAGAGGAGCAGGAAATCCCTGGTGGCTCTGAGAGGAGCAGGACCTTTCTTTCTGCCCCCTCTGGAAGGAAATGGCAAGTGGGACTTGTGCAGCAAGGTGTGCATCCTGCAATAGGAATGGAGCTGAAGGGGCTGTTCAGGCAGGTCCAGGCTTGCTGTGGCACTTGTGCCAGGATTGGCTTACCAACTTCTTTAGGACCTGGATGCCACAGGCTGACAAAGGCCTTTTACTTCCATGGAAAACACAGCTCAGTATGTTTATGGCCTTATCTTGAAAGAACAGCTTTGGGGTACCACAGTCTTCAGGACACTTCCCATCCCATTCCTCCAGTTCCTAATGGGAAAACCTGAGCAGGGATGTGGCAGCTTTCCCATGTCTGATGTCCCTTTGCATCTCTTCCCTCATCCATCAGATAAAGGGCTGGGAGGTATTCTCTCTCCTGCCAAACCACCATGCTCTGTAATCCTACTGGGGGTATAAGGCAGGGCTTGAAACCAGAGCTTAAGTAACTTTGAGTGTTAATGATGGTTTATGATCCTCCAAAACTTTTGAGCCTCAAAGGCTCCCAGAGAACCTGACAAGGCACAGCCCTATGAATTTCCCCTTGTTGCCAAAGTCAGATCTGGGGATGAAGCAACACAGCAATTAGTGCTGAGAGGGAAGAAGCTGCCTTGAGACTGAGCAAGCTGCTGGGGAATATGGGGAAGGATCCATCTGAAACTTTCCTAATCATTTCGGGTCAAAGCATGAGGAACTTGTAGTCCAAGTTGGGAAGGTATAAGATGGTCCTTCCCACAGCACAGTAACCCAAAAGACATGCTGCTGTGGCACCTGGGCACCCTGGAAGCCATCACTGATGTGACCACACCTTGAGTCCTGTGTCCAGTTCTGGGCCCCTCAGGTTAGGAAAGAGGTTGAGATGCTGGAAGGTGTCCAGAGAAGGGCAGCAAAGCTGGGGAGGGGTTTGGAGCACAGCCCTGTGAGGAGAGGCTGAGGGAGCTTAGCCTGGAGAAGAGGAGGCTCAGGGGAGACCTTCTTGCTCTCTACACCTCCCTGAAGGGAGGTTGTAGCCAGGTGGGGGTTGGTCTCTTCTCCCAGGCAACCAGCACCAGAACAAGAGGACACAGTCTCAAGCTGTGCCAGGGGAGGTTCAGGCTGGATGGTAGGAAGAAATTCTTCATAGAGAGAGAGCTTGGCCATTGGAATGTGCTGCCCAGGGAGGTGGTGGAGTCACCATCCCTGGAGGTGTTTAGGAAGGGACTGGATGGGGTGCTTGGTGCCATGGTTTAGTTGATTAGATGGTGTTGGGTGATAGGTTGGACTGGATGATCTCAAAGGTCTCTTCCAACCTGGTCTGGTCTGGTCTATTCCATTCCATTCCATTCCATTCCATTCCATTCCATTCCATTCCATTCCATTCCATTCCATTCCATTCCATTCCATTCCATTCCCTCCTTGTCCTGGCCCCAGCCTTTGGATAGAAGGCCTCCTGGAGCCACCACTGCTCTGCCTCACAGGCTGCAATGAGATGCTGGTGCCACTGGCAGGAGCTTAGCCCGTCTTCCAGCAGTTTTTCTCTCTTCTCCTCTCCTCTTGAACTTTCCATGAGGAGAAAGAGAAGCACTGGAGGAGAAGGCTCTATAAATCAACCTGCTTTATTGCCATGCACTGTGAAGCTACTGCTGCATTTCACCCTGGAGATGGCTGCATTTCCGTGCAGGATGAATTGATTTCTCTGTACCAAAGGTCAAGTCTTGAGCTTCCGACTTAGTTCTTGCTTAGTCCCTACAAAGGCAAAGTCCCCATTGAAGGCAGTGCTTGCGTACCAGCCTCTCTATAAATAACACAGAACTCAGTGAAAGCCTAAGCCGGGCTCTGAAGCTTGCAAAGTGCTTGGGGATCCTTGGAAACGGCAGGTCCTGGGGTAACTTCTGATTTTTCAGCAGCAAAGGGAAAGAACAGAGGCTCGGCTGACAAAGTGGGGAGGCTTTTTCTGTTCCTTTTTTTTTCCCCCCAGCTCTTCTGCAGCCTGACTTCCTCTCTTTGACAGAGGAATCCCTGAGAAGTGCAGCCTTGCTCCGAGCTGTTTGGTCTCATCACCTCACAGGAGCGTTTTAGCACTGGGAGGATTCACGTGGCAGGAGGGAGTGCAGCAGGCAGGCAGATGAGCTGTCTGGCATTCCCCTTGCCCTCTGCGTTCCCCTGCTCTTTCTTTGGCTGCATCCACTCCTTTCTCCGAGTTCGGTTTTCTCTTCCCCAGGGGAGGCAGTTAGTGTAATGAGCTGAGGCTCCCCTGATTGTTCCTGGAGATGCAGGCAGTGCCCCATCTCGCTGCCGGCCGCGCTCGGATCCCGCCAGATAAATCACGCTGAT
This sequence comes from Melanerpes formicivorus, assembly GCF_026170545.1. Classification (NCBI taxonomy): domain Eukaryota; kingdom Metazoa; phylum Chordata; class Aves; order Piciformes; family Picidae; genus Melanerpes; species Melanerpes formicivorus. The sequence continues at coordinate 281,247 of NW_027142601.1, read as the reverse complement.
TTAAAATTGATCGTTCTGGGATGTGGAAGAAAGTGGAGTGGGCGGATTTACCCCATTAGGGTGCATTGATCACCATTACTGCGTGTAATCAGGGTTAATCTCAGGATTAATTGGGGGGATTTGCTGATGGAAACGATCGGCAATTTGTGTTAGTTACTGCTCTATTCGCCTCTAATGGCTTAATCAGATTACAAATTAAAAGTGGCTTCTTCCAGAGAATCTCCCCGGACTTCAGGAGCCAGAGCAAGAGGAGAGAGAGAGAGAGGCACATCCAGAGCATATGGTTTGCAGTTCTGAGTTCAATTACCCAGCCAGGAGGGGAAGGATGGAGGGGCTCCACAGCACCCACGGCAAGCCCTGGACCAGGGAAAGGGAGAGGAGCCATGGGGATGCGTGGCCAGGGTGGCTGCTGGGTACCTGCTCTGCCCTTGCTCATTGTGAGCTGGGAGTAAAAAGTGCAAGTGGGGAGGTGATATTAGTGAGTTTTCCTTAAGGGAAAAGGAAGAACAACCAAACCCCCTCTGTCTGGCTTGTGTAAGTGTGCAGAGCTGGGTTGGGTGGCTCTCTGCACACTGCCACCAGCAGAAGCAGAGCTCAGGCCAGTTTGTCGTGGCAAAACATTTCAGGAGGGAGCAGGAAGAATTTCAACTTGGAGCAAACCATCTGAACGGTGTTTCTGTAGCAAATTAAGGCTGATGAGCTGAGGGTGGTTAAACTAATGATAGAAAGAGATCCTGCCCTGGAAAGGGATTCATCTAGCAGCAGCTGGACTGAGAGCATCTGAACTCGATTAGTCTAGTAGATTACAAAGCCAGAAGGCTCTGCCTGCGAACATCTTGGCTGAAAGGATGCAGGAGAGGAGTCCTGCAGCAGCAGCAATCACCTGGGGATCCACCACCCACGGAACAGGCCATAACTGGGAGAAATTAGGAACTGTCAAGCCTGGCTCTCCTGTGAGAAGGCACAAAATAGATCTTTTATTTGGAAGCCTGTTCCCATCAATTTTCCCTCAGCAGATGGAACTGGTTGGAAGTGGGGAGGGCTCAGCCTCACCTCGTTGCTAATCTGTGCTGGTATTGATCGAGTTTTTGATAGGTGGCAGTCAGATGTAAGTGCTGGAGATTTATTTATTCAGCTATTTATAAAGACATTAGCAAACCTGAAGGGGGGGGGAGGGAGAGGAAAGTGAATGTTTCAAGTGGCTGCTGACAAGTTAGAGCAGTTTAATAAATCACTTGTAATAAACTGCTTCACGTGTGCTGAGAAATGCCACTGACTGCTCTAATAAGCTGTTCATGATGAAACAGGCAACACTTCAAGAACAGAAATTCACTTGTGGGGCTCGTGGCTGCGTTCTGGCTGCTCCCTGCTGTAAATTCCTCGCCAGGTATGTCTGTGTCGGGTTGTGCTATCCAGACTCGGTATAAATCTGTTGCTGAGTCTGTAACTCATGGGGAGGGCATCTCTGCCAGGAGCTGCTCCTCATCAATTAAGGGCTGCACAGGAAGGGGTAGCCCATTCCTCATTCCTCGTGAACACTCCCCTTGTCTTCCACAGCATCCTTATCTCCTCTCCAGCTATCGGAGATGAAGCCCTTTCCTGGGCAGCTGCAGGGTTTTGCCATAGCTCTTAAAGACCTCAACTCATCTAGGATTATGGAAAGTCCCTCCCTGCTTTTAGTGAACCCAGCAGAGGCAGCTGCTGCCTGTTACTGTTTCCAAGCCCTTGAATCCTAGGGGGGGTTGGAAGTGACCTCTGGAGATCATCCAGCCCAATCCCTCTGCTAAACCAGGGGCACCCACAGCAGCTTGCCCGGGATCACAATATCCAGCTGGGTTTGGATTCTGTTCAGAGAAGGAGACTCCACAACTTCTGTGAGCAGAAGTTTCTTTCCATGCTCAGAAGGAACATCCTGGGTTCCAGTTTGTGCTCCCCTGTGTCACTGGGCACCACTGAAGAGAGGCTGGCCCAGTCCTCTGGACTCCCACCCTTCAGCTACTGAGGAGCATTGATCAGATCCCCTCTCAGACTGCTCTTCTCCAGGCTTAACAGCCCAAGTCTCTCAACCTTTCCTCCTCACAGAGATGCTCCAGGCCCCTCAGCATCTTTGTAGCCTCCACTGGAGACTCCCTCCAATAGTTCACTCTCTTGAACTGGGAAGTCCAAAACTGAACTCAGCATTCCAGCTGTGGCCTTGCTGGCAGAGAGCAGAGGGACAGGAGAACCTCCCTCCACCTGCTGTCCACACTCTTCTTCATGTACCCCAAGACACCACTGGCCATCTTAGCCACAAGGCCACATTGCTGGCTTGTGGGGAGCTTGTTCACCAGCACCCCCAGGTCCTTTGTAGAGCTGCTTGCCAGCAGGTCAGCCCCTCATGCGTGCTGGTGCAGAGCGCTTTTCCTACTCAGGTGCAGGACTCTCTACATTTGCCCTCAGTGAACTTCACCAGGTTCCTGCCCAGCTCTCCACCTTGTCCAAGTTGCAATGCAGCACCTTAAGGGCAGAGTTTGATACCAAGGGTGGCTTTAAAAGAGCCTGAACTGTGTGTTTAGCCCTGTTGGAATGGCAGGTCTGGGAAGCTGCAGGTTCCTGGTGCTCAGCAGAGCCAAGCAGCAGCTCAGGCACTTGTGGTCAGGGATTTTTAGATGTTTCATCCCTAGAGTTTTCCTGCTTCTGAAATCCATTGGAAAGCAGGAACTGCTGTGGTAGAACTGCAGCACTGATCCACATCACACCAGAAAGCTCAGGACAAAGCCACCTGTGCTTGCTGAGCCTGTTAGACCCAGAGAGAAACAGGAAAACTTCTCTTTCTTTTCATATTATTTTTCCTCCTTGACTTGGCTTTAATCTGGGGAGCTGCAGACTGGGCTGGTGTTGGCTTCACAAACATCAGACATTGTTCTGTCTATCCCAGGATATGAAAAGGTGGGGGGAAAACCCCCTCTGTTCACATGGAAGTGAGAGAACCTGACCTGCCTTTGAGCACAGCTTTTGCTGTTGTGCTCCTCAGGCCGTGTGGGGTTTTGGGGGGGGCTTTGCAAGGCATTACCATGCATGTGACGTGGTTTTGATGTGTGCTCCCCCATGAATGCCAACAGAAAAGGGAGGAGATGCTCATTGGAGGCTCTTTATTTTTGCCTGGGTGCAAGCTAAGGATCCCAGCGACACGGTTCGAAAGGAGCTGTGAACGTGGAGTAGTTCCTGGGTGAAAAAGGAATCAGCTCACTAAAAAAAAACAAGTCAAAACAAAGATTATATTAGAGTGGGTTTTTGCATCTACCCCCTAACACATGGGCTGTGAGAGAGACAGATACCTTTTTCCCTCCTCCAAGCACTGGCTCTGAGAAGACTCCGCTGTGCCTGCGCTGCTTTCCTCTGCCAGGTGCAATTCCAACCCCCCTTGGCAAGAGCCAGCAGGGCTGCTCTGCTCTTGGATTTATTTTTTCACTCTTGCTTTATTAAAAAGGCTCCCAAAAGCAGCCAGCCTTGCTGTGGTCAGGCTTTACTGGGGCTTCTGCTGGCCCCGTCTGAGGAGCGCCTGACATTTATATCAGGCGCTCCTGGCTGGCCCGCTCCTCGGCGTCTCCAGGTGCTCCCACCCGGATCTGCAGCCAGCTTGCTGCTTGTCTGCCCACATCCTCCTGCAAATAACCCACAGCTCCACACTTGTAATCGTTTAAGCTCTCTTGCAGTCAGCCAGGTAACCTGCCACCACATGCTGATTGCCTCCTGCCAACCCGTGCCTGAGGACTCTGCCATGCAATTAAGCAAACCCACTGCAACATGTCTGGGGAGGCACTGGAGGTGATTTGCCCTCAAGAAGAGGATTTGCTGGATATTGGGAAAATCCTCCCCCCCCCAAAAAAAAAAACTGTCAGTGAACTCCTCTCCTGCAAGTGGTTCCAAAGCCACTCATTGCAGCTTGAGGCACTGCCTATGTTGGGAGGGAGACTGAGTGTTTGCTAGGACAGCAGGTTGGTCAGAGCATCTTCACGGGTGGGAGTGCTGATCTGCTTTGAGAGTAGGAGGGATCTACAGAGGGATGGGGCTGGGCTGGTGGATTCAGGCCAACTGTATGAGTTTCAACAAGGTGAAGTGCTGGATCCTGCACATGGGTCACAACAACCCTAGGAATGCTCCAAGCTGGGGGCAGAGTGGCTGGAAACTGCCTGGTGGAAAAGCATGTAGGGGTGCTGGTTGATAACAGCTGAGCATGAGCCACTGTGTGTCCAGGGGGCCAAGAAAGACAACAGCATCCTGGCTTGGATCAGCAATGGTGTGGCCAGCAGGACCAGGGCAGGGATTGTCCCCTTGTACTCAGCACTGGTAAGGCCACACCTTGAGTACTGTGTTCAGTTTTGGGCTCCTCACTACAACAAAGACATTGAGCTGCTGGAGCAGCCGGTGGAGGGCCTGGAACACAAGTCTTGTGAGGAGCAGTTGAGGGGAACTGGGGTTGTTTAGTCTGGAGAAGAGAAGGCTGAGGGGAGACCTCATTGCTCTCTACAACACCCTGAAAGGAGATTGGAGCCAAGTGGGGGTCAGTCCCTTCTTCAAGGAAAAAGTGGCAGGACAAGAGGAAACATCCCCAAGGTGCTCCAGGGGAGGTTCAGATTGGACATAAGGAAAACAACAACAAAAAAAAATCCCCCAAAGGGTTGTCAAGACCTGGACCAGGCTGCCCAGCCTGTGTTGGGATAATGATTGAGTTTGATCTTCAAGATCTTCTCCAGCCTAACCCATTCTATGTCCCTCTGATGCTGCAAGATCCCCCCCGCCCCCCCCCAGGCTGTTCAAGTGCTTCACCACCTTTCCCCCTCCTCTGCCTCACAACAGCTCATGATGCTTAATGGCATAGATGAGTCAAAATCTCTCTTTCCTCCCACTGTTGCTCTGCAGAGGTGGTGGTGGGATGAGGAGGAGCACATCTGAGGATGGCCCAGCCCTGCTTTTGCTGCCGGGGGATCCTGTCCCCAGCCGAGGAGCCCTTTGTGGCTGCTGGGGCAGGGCTGCCCACTTAGTGGGCAAGCCACACATCTGGCTGACTGTGATTATCACTCTTTCCCTTTTGGAGGAGGTTTAGGAGAAAGCACTCAGAAAACAGTTCTGGTCCTTGGCAAGGCAGCTGAAGCCCCCATCTGTTGCTTCTTACGTTGTTAAGCTGCTCTCTGCTTCCCATGCCAGCTTGGTTCCTGTTAAATGGAGCCTCACAAGGTCATGAGAGCCAAACAGCTCCTAAATTAGCTAAGACATTAATCAGGTCCCATTTGGATTAGTGCAGGGTGTCTACACCCTCGTCCTCCCCTTCATAAATTAAGCTGGGTTTGTATCTTCAAGGCTCCTCTGGAATCGAGTCCTCTCCCTGCTCCACCCCCTTTCCCAGTTGCTGGTGGCAAGTACACACAGCTTAATTGGTTGGCATGGGAAAGGGCTGACATTAATTGGCTGAGTTTGGCATGCAGGGTCCTTGCTGTGCCTCCCAGGGATCTTATCAATCCCATCTCGGAGACCAGCAGCTCCTGAGCGTGGCTGCCAGTTTTGATGGGGTTTGATTCTCCGCTGCTGCTGACTGAGGTTTTGTTTGGCTTCCATGGCACTTTGGCTGGGGAAGAGCAGTTTTCCCAGCACAGCTGGCAGTTCCAGCTGGGAATACAGAGGTGGAAGGGATGTGCAGGAATTGCCTCCCCACAGGTGGGTGGGAGAGGACACCTTGCTGTGGATGGGGTGCGGGGAGCATTGGGGTCCTCTTGGGTCCAGGATGCAGCTCCTGGAAGCAGGTTGTGGGTGTAGGTACCCCAACAACTTCTGTAGATGGTTGAGATCTCTTCTCACCTGCATTACCTCTGTGTCTGTGGCAGCTTGTGGTGAAGGCCAGGGGTGGCACAGCTAAACTGGCACCTCCCAGAAAGGAAGGTCCTTGTCCTTCCTTCTCAAAGTGTTTCCCACTGCTCCAGTTTGGCAGGGCAGGGGCTGAGTGAGGAACCTTTTCCTGCACTAGAACTTTCCCTGGGAGCCCTTCCTGGGTGTGTAGCCTCATTTTAGTTCAGTCCATCCTCCCTGTAGGGTCTAGGGTCAGAATATGAGCTGCAAATGAACACTTTGTGAACCATGGGGTTTGTGTGGGGATGGCTGCCTTGGGTCTCTGACAAGTTTCAGTAGCCAGGGACTTTGAGGGACAAACTCAATCTTCCCTGGTCCTGATGGTGTTCACATCCCTCCCTTTACGTGATTAATTCTTAACTCATCTTCATAATTAACTGTGAAAGACAGCAGCTGTCCCTCCTCTCCAAACAGCCTTTTCCCCATCAGGGAGCAGTACTTGTGCTGAGCTGAACAGGACATTTCTGGGAGCTCTAACTATAAAAAAATAATTTGATGCTGCTTTTATTACCTGGTTATGACTGTCTGCTTTGGCTGGTTTTACTTAATGGGGTCCTAAATGGCCTTGCAGCCACCTCAGGCTGCACTTAATGAGGTTTACAGAATCCCAGCGTGGTGGGGGGTTGGAAGGAACCTCGGGAGAACCTCCAGTCCAACCCCCCCTGCTAAAGCAGGGGCACCCACAGCAGGATCACAATGTCCAGGCGGGTTTGCAATCTCTCCTGAGAAGGAGACTCCACAACCTCTCTGGGCAGCCTGGCACCCTCACAGGAAAGAAGTTTCTCCTCATGTTCAGATGGAGCCTCCTGGGTAATCAGTTTGGGTGGAAGGAGAAATAATGAAACTTTTGACTGCTCAGAAGAGCTGTGCTGGGGGAGCTGGGCAGGAAATGGATGTTAGAAATGCCCAGCCAGCAGCAGAGCTTCACTTCAAGGGGTAGATTTATTCCTGCATTACAAAGGCTGTGGAATGCTAGGCTCTGCCCTGGCAGTGGAGGTGACCATGGGATTAAAAGTGGGAATAGAGCATTCCTCCATATCTTGTAGCAGATACAGTCCCACCTGATGTCATCTCCCTAAGTTATTCCTCTAGTAATTAAACCACCTCCCCCGTGAGCAGCAGGACTGCTGCAGGCTCAGAGCACACCCAAACCCCTCCTTTCCATCCTGGACCCACAGCTTCCCTGCTGAGGTCTGGAGGTCTCTTGCTGTGGCCAACACTTGCTCTGCAGACATAGGATGCTGTTCAGCAAACCTCAGAACATCCCCTCTCCTGTGGCTTTCCCAGAGGGAGATGGTATCTTGACATAACTTCGCTGCCAGGAAGTTTAACAATGCTCAGCTTAGGTTTTCTTTCATTAACATGATCCCCTGTAGCATGAGCTGCCTCTCGCTGCAGTGTTTATGTGCTCCAGCTATTTGCAGGATGCTGTCATCTCTCTCTTTAGCTTCAAGTAGGGCAAATGCTGCTCTTTAAACATTTCTGCCTGGATTCCTTCAGCCTCTAGACCATTAGAGCTTCCCCTTAAACTCTTCTCGGCGTATCAATATCTCTTCTAGCAATTACATGCTTAAAGAGCGTGCAATATTCCCCTTGTTTTAATGCACCCTCTCCAGCCCACTATAAGCTCACAGCAACGTGTCCACAGAGGAGAAGGCCAAAGCCTTCCTTGGGAAGCTTTCCACTCCATCCACAATTATCTCTCTCAGGGAGAGAATGAGAAAGAGCACATGCTGCAAGTGACAGGCGCTCTCGGAGCGCTCTTGGACCGCGTTCAACAGCTAATGGCAATGACGGGGGAAGGACGGCTGAGGCGGCAGGGTGGGCTTGCCTCCCTGCCTCAGCCTGGCCTGGGGGCTGCTGTGTGAGCATGGAGGTGGCAGTGGGAGCTGGGCTCTGGTTTAAGGTGAAACAGGTGCACCAGCAAACGGGTGAGACCCTCGCTCGCAGCCTGCGCAGACCCACGGGCAAAGGATCAGGCGGCGTGGGTGTTATCTTTCTCTGCTGCAACAAGAAACCAGGCTGCCTTCAAAGCCAAGTCCTGGCACCCAGCACACACCAGGCAGAGGGCAGCCATCCAGCTCATGTCAGCAAGCCTCCCCTGACACGGCAGGTGACAGTGCACAGCAGGAAGCACAGGATGGCTTGGGTGGGAAGAGACCTTCATAGCTCATCTACTCCACTCTGCCCCACTGAGGTCACATCTGGAGGGCTGGGCCCAGTTCTGGGCTGCCTAGGTCAGGAGAGACAGAGAACTACTGGAGAGTGTACAGTAGAGGCCATGAAGATGAGGAGGGGATTGGAGCATCTCTCTGACAAAGAAAGGCTGCGAGTTCTGGGGCTCTTTAGCCTGGAGAAGAACAGACTGAGAGGGGACCCCAGTCCTTATCAGTATCTAAAGGGAGGGGGGAGGGAAGAGGATAGGGCCAGACACTTTTCAGTGGTGGTCAGTGACACAAGGGGCTGTGGGCACAAGTTGGAACCAAGGAGGTTCCATGTGAATGTGAGGAAAAGCTTCTTTCTTGTGAGGGTGCTGGAGCCCTGGCCCAGGCTCTCGGGGGGGGCTGTGGAGTCTCCTCCAGAGAGTTTCTAAACCCACCTGGACATTGCCATCCTGGGCAAGCTGCTTTGGGTGCCCCTGCTTTAGCAGGGGGGTGGTGGACTGGATGATCTCCAGAGATCCCTTCCAACCCTCCCCATGCTGGGATTCTGAGATTCTGTCACCTTCCTCCTTTGGAATACACAAACAGCTTTACTGTAGAAATCCTTCCTTCTATACCACATCTCCCTTCATAACGTGTTTTGTGTTGGTTTTATGTGTTTTTCTTCACCCAGGCCCTAAGTGACAAAGTGATAGAGGAGGTGGATACAGTCTGGTTCTATTATACTACTCTCTGTTGGTTTTGTTGTCCTTTCCTATCAGATCTCTGCCATTCAACCGCGTTGCTTTTGCAATGCAGAGATGCTATTGCAGATGGGTGACCAGGCCTGAGCGTTCCAAATGGCTCATTAGGAATGAGAATGGTCCCCAGTGGGAGAACTGATGGTACAAGGAGGGAGGTAAATCAGAGGGCAGAGAGGAAAGGAGAGAGACCACAGAGTGTGTGACCCCGCTGACTTTGGCCAGCTGACACAGAAGTTGATCTTTTCTTTTTGGTCATTGTTGCTGTTCTTGCAAATCTCTTCCTTTTGGAATAAACCAAGCCCTGCATCAGGTGAGATGCTGGGAATCAGGTAGAAGTGTCTGCTAATTTTCAGTGAAGGTCACTTGACTTGGTAAGCAAAGCTGTCGGAGTGGCTTATTTCCCCCCTGATCCAGGGGAAAACACCGCAGCAGAGGGCAAATCTCTCCCATCCCCCCCAACTCCTGCAATTAGGGAGGGTTTTGTTCTGCGCCTTGGGGCCGTCTGCGTTGGCTCCGACAGGTCCTGCTCCCCACCTCCTCTGTTTAATTGCACTTTCATTGGCAAGTGGATCGGTGGCTGCATATGTTTCGAATGAACCCTCCACTTCAGACTGGTTTTGCTGATCACCTTTGTCTGGTTGGCAATTAAAGTTCCTGGTTTTCAGCAGAGGGGAGTGTTTTAGTGCCCATCCTCCTCCTCCTCCTCCTTAGGCTCCTCTTCTTCCTCATCCTTTTTCATTCTCTAATGTTCCCTCCATTCCTGATGCACTTCAAAACCCCCAATGTGGAATCAGTTGTCTCCTCCCTCCACGAGAGCCACGTCTTTTGGGAGACCATCTGGGTTTTCCCCTGCCGAACAGGGCTGTCTCCAGTCTTGCCCAATTTTTAGGTGCTTGTGGGGAATAAAAGGGGGGGGGGGAGGAATAAACAAATAAAAGGAGACTGAGAGCAAAGGAGGAGGGTGAACTTAGCCCCGTGGTAAATCCATCCCTGAAGCTGTGGTGCGAGCAGGAAATGATCTCTTAACACTGTGCACCTGCATCCCTGGGAAGAGCATCCAAAAAGGGGCCCAAGCCCACGGCAGGGTCCACAGGAATGGTGCTCATGAGTCCAACTGCAGGGAGTTTTAAAACTCCTTGGCCAGCTTCAATCCTCGCTCGGCTTCTGGTTCCTGCCTCCCCGTGCCTCTGCCAGATGCGCTCTCCCCTTCCCTTATCCTACAGCAAATGAATCCCAGTGCTGTTGGAAAGGATTGAGGCAGCAGCTCTGGAAGCTGGGGGCCAATCTCAGCCCTGAGATGCTGACAGCATCTCGGTGCCCTGCACAAATGCACCGGTGTGTTTGCAATGCTGGCACCTGGAATTGTGCTGTCGAGGGGCTTGCAGTCACCACATCAGGTCTGGAAGCATCAGACTTGGGAGCTCGTATCTTTCCCATGCCAAAGCTCCTCATCAGGAAGAAATAAATGCGTGCACAGATGAAAAAGGCTTTATCCAGAGCCTGGGCTGGCTGCTCCCAGCACCAGCATGGAGCCTCCCTGGCTTAACCCCACGCAGCAAGAAGGTGTAAGAGGCTGAGGCAGAGAAACAGCAACAGGACCGAAACCAGAGCAGGAGGGAAATCTCCTGCTCAGCCAGGAATCCAGTCGGGCTGCTGGGGGGCGGGGTGGGTGTCAGCGTCCCTGCTCTCATTACAAACCGGATGAGGCTGACAGCGCGTCTGGCCAAGGTGCCTCCTGAAGCACAGGTCTTACAGGTCTGCTGGCTCCTCCACTCAGGAGTGACACCAATTAAAGCATCCTCAAAGATCCAGAGCTCAGGGCTTCCCCTGAGCCTGGAGGATTTGAGATGTTGGGAATGTGCAAGTAAAAGCACAACAGAAAGAAGGCGATTGCCAGTGAAGCAGACGCACCCGTTCAGCGGCAAACACTCCCTCCCCAGCCTTGCCAGGGAATTCACCTGTTCTTTTCCATGTGGAGCAGTGCCTGACCTTCACAGGGAAGCGCCCCTGGCTCCCAGCTCAAGTGCTCTAAGGACACAGCCGCTCGCAGACAAGTGTCCTGCCCTGGCTCAGCGCTGTAAGCATGAGAGGGTGGTCAACGCGCCCAAATTTTTCCTGCTCACCTCCCCACCCGACAGATGCGAAGGAAGAAAGGGGTCAAGAGAGCCTTTGGCAGCAGAGAACTAAAGCTTGGAAGAGCCTGAAAGGAATCGCCTGCAGCTGCTGCCGTGGCATGCTGAAAGCCCAGCCACGACTCGGCCGCTCAGATTCCAGTGGGATGGGAGAGGTGATTTCTCCAGGCTCTGCTTCTCCCTGCCCCACGGGGGGTTATAACAAGGCAATTGTGGGATTTAAGTCCATGATGGCGGGGATTAGGCGTTCCTCAGCCGAGACCGCTCCACATTCTTTCCCCCTGCTCTGCCACTCTCCCTTTTCCCTGACCAGAAACCAGCTCGCTTCAGCTCCCTTCCACTTAGGGCGCAGGAGGGAGGTTTACAGCCCCGAGTCCCTTCCCTCAGCCTGTGTGCCTTGATTTAAGGCTTTGATTTAAAAGTTATTTTTTACAATAAGAGAAAAGATGGTGCATGCCAAAAAAAGCAGTTCCATAAAATGCTGAACATGACTTGCATTCTGTAATTGCAAACCTGAGAGACTCGGAGTAATTGACATCTTGGATGTATTGCAGAGTATCATATTTAATCTTGAAAAGCAGGTTCCAGGCAAAGGAGGCAACTGCCAAGCCAAACTCCTGCTCCTCGCCAGGCTCCTACCATAACTCATTTTCAAATCCATTCAGCACAGGCCTGAACCTAAATGTTTACGTTTTTGATTTACTAAGATAACATTCCCGGGTCACCGAAACTGTTTGTCAGGGAAGGGCTGGGAGACAGCAGGAATTAGTGATGCTCCAGCTCAAGCCCCGGGAGGTGTGATCACTGCTGGCATTTTCCTAGTGCTCTGTGAAGAGCTGTGTCCATCTCCCAGGATCTGGGGAGCGGCAGTGAGGTCTCGCCGTAGACTCATTAAGCCATGAGGATGCTGAGGGGACTTGAGCATCTCCCCTGTGAAGAGAGACTGAGAGACTTGGGGCTGGTTAGTTCTGAGAAGAGAAGGCTGAGAGGGGAGCTAATCAATGGCTATCAATATCTGGGGGCTGGGTGTCAAGCAGGGGGGCCAAGCTCTTTTCAGTGGTGTGCGGTAATGAGCCACAGAATCACCAAGGTTGGAAGAGACCTCAAAGATCATCAAGTCCAACCTGTCACCCAACACCTCATGGCACCAAGAGCCATGTCCAATCCCCTCTTGAACACCTCCAGGGATGGTGACTCCACCACCTCCCTGGGCAGCACATTCCAATGGCTAACAACTCTCTCTGTGAAGAACTTTCTCCTCACCTTGAGCCTAAACTTCCCCTGGCACAATTTGAGACTGTGTCCTCTTGTTCTGGTGCTGGTTGGCTGGGAGAAGAGACCAACCCCCTCCTGGCTACAACGTCCTTTCAGGTAGCTGTAGAGAGCAAGAAGGTCTCCCCTGAGCCTCCTCTTCTCCAGGCTAAGCACCCCCAGCTCCCTCAGCTTCTCACAGGGCTTGTGCTCAAGGCCTCTCCCCAGCCTCCTTGCCCTTCTCTGGACATGTTCAAGAGTCTCACAAACTTGAACACAGAAGGCTTCACCTCAACATGAGGAGAAACTTCTTTACAGTGAAGGTGACAGAGCCCTGGAGCAGGCTGCCCAAGAGAGGTTGTGGAGTCTCCTCCCATGGAGACTTTCAAAGCCTGCCTGGATGTGTTCCTGTGTGACCTGCCCTGGGTGATCCTGCTTTGGCAGAGGGGGTCAGACTCGATGATCTCTGGGGGTCCCTTCCAACCTCTAACAGTCTATGATTCTAAGGGTGGAAAATAGCTCCTAGATCATAGACCTCCTAGACCATCCAGTCCAGCTGTTCACCATAGACTCAGTAAGGCTGGAAAAGACCTCCTAGACCATCAAGTCCAACTGTTAACCTGGCACTAAAACCATGTCCCCCACCACCACAGATGCAGGCTTTTTGACCAGTGGCAGGGATGGGACTCCACCACTTCAGCTCCTGATGCCTCTTTGGGTGGAACACCCCAGTTTTGTAGGGGTGATGCTCGAAGCTCAGCGTGTGAGGCACAAGTGATGCAGTGAGGTCTGTGGTGGCTTCCCTGTTGGGATCTTCATTCATGAGTAGGAAATGGCACCGATGCTGGGGCTGGCTGAGCAGGAGCTGCCCCAGCAGTGTGACTCTTGGTGTGTGTTTTTGTCAGCCCATGACTTGGGTGCTTCCACAAACACGTGGGGCACGATAGATGCTGGGGAGCACATCTCCAGCGGGAGCAGCGTGGCGGGGGCGAGCCAAACCCTTGAGCTAACCCCCGTGGCTTTCCACTTCTCCTCTGCCTATGCAGTGCAGCAGCTTCTGTAGAGTATCTGTCCCACATTATGGTGGTTTACAGCCCGGCTATAAACATTTGCTTCTGTTTGAAATACAACAAATATAAGCGGAAATCTGCTGCCTGCTTTATGCGTCCTGGTGAAAAAAAGAGAGAGAGCAGTCGGCGTTTGTGCAGAGGCCAGGCCAGCCCTCTCCTTGCAAAGCAGAGTGTTTACATGGCTGCAGAGTGCAGTGGAGCACGCTGCTGATTTACAGTGGTGCAAAGGAAAAGAAAGCAGAGAAGCCAGGAATGTGGAAGGGAATGATACGCCCCTGGCCCTGGAAATGAAGACGCAGCCCCTGGCACCGCAGCTCCTGAGCGCCTCGACTGAGCTACTTTTAAACCAGGCCAAATGCTGAGTCGGTGACTCACGCTGCATAGGGCCAGATATTTGAACTCCTCTTCTTAAAGGTCTCCTAGCAGGGCTTCTGGGACCGTGAGTTTCTTCTCGTGAGCGAGGCTAGCAGCAGCAGTGTGCCAGGTTTGTTTTGCTAAGTCTGTCATAGCTGCTCCCAGAATTCAGCCAGGATTAGGGTGGTGTTGAATGACCTGGACAAGCTGAAGGGCTGGGAAGAATTGAACCTTGGGCAGTTCAACAAGGGCAAGTGTAGAGTTCTGCACCTGGGGAGGAATATCCCCCTGCACCAGTAAGGGTGAGGGGTTGACCTGCTAGGAAACAGCTCTGCAGAGTGGCACTTGGGAGTGCTGGGGGTCAAGCTGTCCACAAACCAGCAATTGGTCCTTGTGGCCAAGAAGGACAATGGTCTCCTGGGGTGCATTCAGAAAAGTGTGGCCAGCAGGTGAAGGAAGGTTGTCCTGCCCCTTTTCTCTGTGCTAGTGAGGCCACATCTGGAGTACTGGGTCCAGTTCTGGGCTCCCCAGTTCAAGAGAAACAGGGAACTACTGGAGAGAGTCCAGTGGTGGCTGTGAAGGTGAGGGGACTGAAGCGTCTTTCTGATGAGGAAAGGCTGAGAGCCCTGGGCCTGTTTAGGCTGCAGAGGATCTGGTCAACGCTCATCAATATCTAAAGGGTGGAAAACAAGAGGATGGGACCATTCCCTTTTCAGTGGTGCCCATCAATAGGGCAAGGGCCAACAGAGGCACAAACTGGAACCCAGGAGGTTCCATCTGAACAGGAAGAGAAAATTCTTTGCTATTTGCCAGAGCTCTGGAGGAGACTTCCCAGAGACCAGCAGACTTCCCAGGCAACCAGCACCAGAACAAGAGGACACAGTCTCAAGCTGCAGCAGGGGAAGTTTAGGCTGGAGGTGAGGAGAAAGTTCTTCACAGAATGAGTTGTTAGCCATTGGAATGTGCTGCCGAGGGAGGTGGTGGAGTCACCGTCCCTGGAGGTGTTCAAGAGGGGATTGGACGTGGCACTTGAAGCCATGGTTTAGTAGCCATGAGGTGTTGGGTGACAGGTTGGACTGGATGATCTCTGAGGCCTTTTCCAACCTTATTGATTATATGATTCTATGATTGTGAAGTCTCCTTCTCCAGAGAGATTCCAAACCCACCTGGGCATCATGAGGCTGGGCAAGCTGCTGTGGGTGACCTTGCTTGAGCAGGGAGGTCAGACTAGGTGATGTCCATGCTGGGACTCTGGGGTGATTTGGTGCTAGATGATGGAAAGAATACCCTTGACCTAAGAGGTTACAGGGGGGGAAGGAGCTTCCCTTCCCCTCTATTGGGTTGGGTTCCCAGCAGTTTGGGGCTGGTTTGGGGGGTCAAGGCTGGCAGCATTTGGGAAGGGGTTATTATTTGCCCAGCTGCACATCTTTATTCATAACATGCTCATTGTTCCTCACATTTTGCATATTTCATTGTGAGGAGCGGGGCTGGGAGCTGGGGAGTGTGGTGGGGGTGGCTGGGGAGGGGGGGGGGGGGGAAGCAATCTCCACATCTCCCAGAGCTGGGCTGCTCCTTTCTGTGGGCTGCAGCAGGAGCCCCGTGGCTGGCAGGATGTTCACATCTGGGGCCGATTTGTGGACAATGGAGCACCATCCACTGGCTGCACACGGACGAGCTGTGACAACTTGACAGCCTGCCCAGGAATTCAGACCCAACGGTTGCTCTCCAAAGCGCTCAGAGTTGTCTGATCCAGCGCTAGTGGCGGGGGAGGGGGGGATGGGATCAGAATTTCAAAGGCAGGGAAATAAAAGAAAAGTTGCCTCTTTTTTTTTTTCCTGTCTCTCTCTTTTTTTTTGGCATTGGTGATGAGTGGCATTCAAGCCTCCCTTCATCTGGTGAGAGAGGCCTTTGGGACTGGGAACAGCAGGAACAGGCACACTTCAAAGCCAGGCAGGGTGCTGGTCTAGGATGTTCCTCTGCCCTCTCGGCTCTTGTCTGGTCTCTCACTCTGGTCCCTGCCTGCATGCTGCCTGTGGCCAGATGTGCAGCAAGAGGCTCTCCTCCTCCTCTTCTTGCTTGGATGCTCTGGGCTCACTGGCATTCTGCTTGGGCACCCTGGGGTTCTGCCATAGAAGGTGATGTGGGCAGGAGGGGCTTCAGCCACTTCAGCTTACTCCAGAGGAAAATATCTCTTCCTGTTCTCAACTGTCCTGCGGGACAAAGGTTCTGCATCATCCCAAACCATAAAATGCTTTTGGTTGGAAGAGACATTTAAGATTATTGAGTCCCATCAGGAACCCAGCAGTGCTGAGTCATCACTAAACCATATTCCTCAGCATCTACACAGCTTTTCAGTCCCTCCAGGGATGGTGACTCCACCGCCTCCCTGGGCAGCACATTCCAATGGCCAACCTCTCTCTCTATGAAGAATTTCTTCCTACCATCCAGCTTAAACTTCCCCTGGCACAGCTTGAGACTGTGTCCTCTTGTTCTGGTGCTGGCTATCTGGGAGAAGAGACCAACCCCCACCTGGCTACAACCTCCCTTCAGGGAGTTGTAGGGAGCAAGAAGGTCTCCCCTGAGCCTCCTCTTCTCCAGGCTAAGCAACCCCAGCTCCCTCAGCCTCTCCTCCCAGGGCTGTGCTCCAAACCCCTCCCCAGCTTTGTTGCCCTTCTCTGGACACCTTCCAGCAACTCAACATCTTTCCTAAACTGAGCAAGAAGGTCTTCCCTCAGCCTTCAGGCTGAGCAACCCCAGTTCCATCAGCTGCTCCTCAGACTTGTGCTCTGGACCATAACCACAGCCAACAGCAGTGCAGTGCGGCACACTCTGTCCGTACAGCGAGGTGACAGGCTCCTGAGGTGGCTTGGTGACTCCTCAACCCCTCCTTTGGCTCAGGACATCAATCTGCACCATGTGCTGATTACCCCTTCCCCTCACTGGTCCCTCTGCCCAGCAGCCTGGAGAAGGAGAACACCTGGCTCTGAGCAGAGGAGATGCCATCTCTCCTTGAAGACGCTCTGAGGCTGCTCTGCTGCTCCACAGGACACGTGCTGCATCGCTTCCCTCCCTTTGGTGCAGCAACCTGGTGTAAGTAGGTCTGAGCAAGCCTGACAAAATGCAGGGGGGACCTAAATTCCATTACCTTGCACACCAGTGCTGAATCTGACCCTGGGGATTAATTAGATAAACAACCATCCTGTACAGTCCCTTACATCAACCTACAAGCAAGGCTCCATTAAGGATTACGTTGTCACTAACCTAAGCCCTTAGTGATTTAATTAGACAATTAGAGGGTGCTTGGGAAGGCTCCTGGAGTAACCAGAGATATTAACACCATTTGTATTTATATTTAATGGCAGCACAGAAGGGAGTTTAATTATTCTGAGGCTTGCTCATCTTTAAACTTCCAAAGAGGAAATTCTCTTCTGGCTGCAGCAGGCTCGCAGGTGCTGTCACAAGCATTGTCTTGGGCACACCCTGGGGCCAAAACCTCTTTTCCAGCAAACCTGTTTGTCTCCTTGGCAATGTGCTTTGTTGGTGTCCATGCCATGGATAGCTGCAGGAGGAATGGGAACAAGCCCTGGGCTGGCTGGATCTGAGCAGAGGTAAGTAGCAGGGGTCATCCCCCGTGGTAACACGGACAGAAAGTTGTGTGCAGTGGTGCTCAGGGTGGTGAAATCCACGGCAGGCTCCATAGCTGCACGTGGGAGAGTGATGGGTGTGTTCCCTGCTGCTCAGCACTCTGTAAGGAGCAGGATGTTCATTGCCATGGTGAGCAAGGTGCTGGGCAGAGCCTCGAATGGGCACAATAAGCCCTGTCCTCAGGTGGGTCCTCTGCAGCATCCGTGGCTGTGGGCAGCTAGAATAGAACAGAATAGAATAGAATAGAATAGAATAGAATAGAATAGAATAGAATAGAATAGAATAGAATAGAATAGAATAGACCAGGTTGGAAAAGACCTTCAAGATCATCGAGTCCAACCTATCACCCAACACCATCTAATCAACTAAACCATGGCACCAAGCACCCCATCCAGGCTCTTCCTAAACACCTCCAGTGATGGGGACTCCACCACCTCCCTGGGCAGCATATTCCAATGGCCAATCTCTCTCTCTGTGAAGAATTTCTTCCTAACATCCAGTCTGAACCTCCCCTGGCACAGCTTGAGACTGTGTCCTCTTGTTCTGGTGCTGGTTGCCTGGGAGAAGAGACCAACCCCCTCCTGGCTACAACCTCCCTTCAGGTAGTTGTAGAGAGCGTAGTTGTAGAGAGCAGTAACAGTAACAGCTTGGTAACATCAAATAGAACCTGGTGACTAGGGAGAGCCCTTGGCTCATGTCAGCTGCAGCTTCACGTTGGGGATGAGCTGCAATCTCAGCAGGAGGAAAGTCTTTGTCTCAGCACCGGGTAGCTCTCAGCCCCCTCCTCATCAATCCCAGCCATGTACCCTTCCTCCCTGCTCTCCTAAAGATGCCATCCTTGCAATCTCCCTGCTGATAATTCTATTTTCACTGTATTACAGCCCTGGTAACACAATTAAGCCTAAATAATATAGATGAAGTGGAGAGTAATTCGATTTGCTAACTAATGTTTGAGTGAAGTAGATGTTTTCTTTCCCCCTGTTTTGATGAATCCACAGCTGACTAAACCCACACCCCTTCCTCCACTCCCCTGTCCTATAGTGAAAAGTGGATGCAGAGGAATGATTCACCAGAGGGATGGATCCAGACTTCAGGGAAATGAGAGGATGTTTGCTTTGGTTTGTGTGTGGTAGGGCTGAGGCCCTCTTGGGAGCTCTGTGAATGGGATGCCCTCAGATAATCAAAGACAATGAGGAGAAGTGGGGTCAATGAGCCATTCAATCAAAGCATAAGGCAAATGATACATTGAGCAGCTCCAGAAAGGGGTAATTTGACCACTGGTGCAGAGAGCCATCTGGTCATGGGGAAGAGGAGAGGAGGATGTGCGTGTGTGTGTGTGTGCCAGGCTCTGAGATGGGCACCTCCGGGGTGGAGGTGAGCTCTGAGACTGGCATTGCTGGGATGGAGGTGAGCTGGAGGCTTCAAGCCACTGCTTGTTCTCTGCACAGAGCCTCACTCCACACATGCACACAGCCTGATTTAGATGGAAGAGAGGCAGTGCTGGCCTTTAAATGTATGAAAAATTCTTCTTTGGATCCTAAAGAGTAGATGTTTGTGTGTGACCTGGTTTTCCAGGGGCTGA
This sequence comes from Melanerpes formicivorus, assembly GCF_026170545.1. NCBI lineage: Eukaryota > Metazoa > Chordata > Aves > Piciformes > Picidae > Melanerpes > Melanerpes formicivorus. The sequence goes on along the minus strand of NW_027142601.1, from coordinate 262,425 downwards.
TTAACTGGTGATGGGCTTGGTGAGCTGATGCTGAGGGATATTGCACAGAGTTATTCAGGGTCAGGACTTTGGCTTGTTGTGTTCCTCTTTTCCATTTGCAAAGGGCAAAAAATATGAGCAGGGAGCTCACCAATCCTGTGTAAATAAGAAATAAGAAAGGAAAAATAGAACTGCAGGGAGCAGCTTCCTCTCCTGTGTTCACTCTGCCTTTTTCAGGCAAGTCTGCTGCTCACCCTCACAACCTCCAAGCTCTCCCTAAGCACCCATGTCCCACTAAGCCAAGAACTGGGTCCAGTAAGCCAGGAACCAGTTCACACTCAGGCTACCACCTGGGGATGGTCCAGTTTCCATGGCATGGGGGAATCTCTTCCTCAACCCAACCTGCAGCAGTGGCCAGGCTCTGCCAGCTCAGAGCAGTGCCCTGGGAAGGGCTTTCAAGAGGTATTTTGCAAATCCTTTTCATTTTCTGATCACTGAAAGATGCAAAAGGTTAGGTTTGAAGGAAGAAAAGCCAACATCAGTATGTGGCCTTGAGGGGATGCACAAAGTCCAGAGCCCTTCCTGTGCTGAGCAATGATGGCTAGCCCATTTATTCAGAAGGGTTAATGCTGGTCTGGACCAAGCCCCTCCTGCACAGCAGCAGCAAGCAGAGGCAGGGAGGGAGCTGAAGCAGGAATTGATGGTTAGGTGGAGGCAGGGGAAATGCCAGGATGCATTATTCAAAGTAGATGTGCTCCCCAGGCTGTCAGATGAGGAAGTAAATGGGGAGCACAGCCTTTTTCATGTGGGTTCTGGTCCTGGTTGCAAGGAGTCAGGCTGGGATTAACTGTCCTGCTGGAAAAGGGCCAGGAGAACAGCCTCTTGCAGGGTGTCTGAGCTCTCTTTACCAGGGACCCTGGCTGGAGCCAGCTGGGCAGGTGGTCAGGGAGGCAGAAGTGGGGCTTAGATGTGCTTTCCAGTGCTCCCAGTGCCCCTGGATGGGTTGGTGTGTGGGTGGGCAAGGTTCTCTCTGCCAGATCTGCTTTTCCATGTCCTTCTGCCTTCCATACCCTGAGCTTGGTGGGTCTCAGCTGTGAAAGCAGCTGCAGCCCCCCTGCTCAAGAGGGCAGAGACACTCTTAAAGCCTCCCACAGCTGCTCTGGCTGCATGGACAGTCCAAGGGTGCTGAGCTGTGGGCCTCTGCCACACCATGGTGGTGTCCCTATGCCCTGCTCATCCTATCAGTGTGGAGACCCCAGTGCAGGCACAGCTCAGGGTTGAGCACGTTCCCAGAGGAGGTGGTTGAAGCCACCTTGCTCAGGAGGAGCAGAAAGCTCAGCTGAGCTGTGGAAGGGGCCTCAGAGCCAAAGGAAGAGCTCTAGCTTGCTTTGTCCGCTGCTGTAGGAGCACGTGAAAGTGGTGATGTCCAGATGAACATCTGCTTGGGATTCAGCCTGGAGCTGAGGGCTCTTCTGTCTCTTATTCCAGGCTAAAAAATGACGTGTGCTCCCCCCACATCCTACCTTAGCTGCGAAATGCCCCACAGCAGCACGGGGAGGGACTGGATTTCACACTGCAAGTGGGATGGGGAGGTTTCACAGCAGCATGCTCGTTCCTGCCTGAAGTGGAGAGATCCTGCATGGCTCCCACGAGTTCTGTCCCTCGCAGCAAAGATGGAGTGGGTTTACCACAGGGCTGGGATGATGGATAGTGAGGACAACAAGGAGGGAGGAGGAAAGGCTTCACGCTCGGTTCATCTCCTCGGCAGACGGCGCCAAGGCACGGAACTCCTGGATGGGAACTCCACTGCTGGGAACCTGAGCTACTGCTGAGCAAACCCTCCTGCTGCTGGTGATGGAGCAGCTGAGGCCAGGCTGGATGCAGAGGGTGCTGGGGGTGAGGTGCTGGCTGACAAAGCGCCCATCTGAGCAGACACTGGCTCTGCTGAGTGCGCTTCAGCGCTCCCGGCTTTGAGGCTGCAAGCTCGGAGCTTGGAGAGCAGGAGCTCACTGCAAGCATTGACCTAGATGGTTGCACTGGGATTGCAGCTCTGCAGCAGGGAGGCAGAAACTGGCTGCTTTTGTTTACCTCTGCACTGATCTTAATTCCCTCTCTTCTCCTCCCAGGGCTGGAGCTGCTCTTTTCTTCCCAGTGTTTGCTCTTGGTGTCTTGTAGTCGGCTGGTGGCCCCAAGGACTCAGCTGTCCACCACAGTTCTCACCTGCAGAGCCTGCGTCCCCATGGAGTAGTGCCAGGCTTGGAGGGTTTCCAAAGGAGCAGGGCCCTGCAGCCATGCAGCTGGGGACCAACAGCCTGTGGGGACAGCTCTGCCAGCTGGGAACACCGGGAAAACTCACCAGCTGAGTGTCACCTCCCTCCTGCCTTCATCCCCGTGGTAAGTAGATGAGGGTGGTGTGAGCAGGACAGTGCCCAGGGCTCTCCACGGCTCAGCAGTGCCATGGTTGAAGCAGCCACCATCCTCTGGTCCTCTCCCAGGTGTGGGTCATGCCACAGCCAAGCACCTGCAGAGCTCCCTAGCCCTGGTAGCTCTTGTCTGGGGCTTCCAGGATAGACTGGAGGGGGAGCATGGAGCTTCTCCAGTGCAGTAGGGTCACAGGGCTCTGTGGAGCTCAGCCCCAGCATCCTCTGCTCCTCTCCCATGTGTAGAGGGTGTGGATCACAGAACTGCCAAGTGCCTGCATGGTTCCCCAGCCCTGCTAGCTCTTGACTAAGGGCTTCAGGGGAGGCTGGAGGGTGAGTAAGGAGCTTCCTCCATGCTGTACTGCAGGGAGAAAGTCTGGGGGCACCATCAAAATTTGTCTTCCCCCTAAGCTTTGTCTTCCAGCCAGGTATGAACTTCTGCCATCATGGCAGCCTCTGTCCCTTCCACCTTTCTCTTGGCAGTCAAGTTGTTAATAAGCTTCCTTTTGCTATGATTCCATCTAAATTACTATTTTAAAACAACTACAGATGTGCTAAATTGGCTCAGCATAATAGGATGAGATGGAGAATAAAGTTTTCCCCAGTGGGCTGTCGCCAGCACAGGTAATTTATTACCTGGGTGGCTAATTATATGCTTCTCAGCTTTCTAGGGTGAAAACATCTTGATATTTCCTAGTTAAGGAGCCCTGACACCAGTGAAATGACCAGACATGTGAATAGGAAACATGGTGATTAAGTACCTGAGAGATGAAGAATGCAAAGGAAAAGGCATTCTGCAGCCAGAAAAAATGAACTGTGTGATTTCCCTCAGCACCTTGGGGGAGCAGGGAAGGGCTGGACCTCTCCTAACTCCAGCCAATTCAGGCACTTTGTGCATGAAAACTGCAGCTAACTGAATTCCAAGATGGGAAAAGAAAAAAAAACAAAACAACAAAACCTAAACCAACAACCACCCTGCTGCAAATGAGAGAGAAGAAATTGTTTCACGAGTTCTGCATGTGGCCTTGGGAGCTTCAGGGGATGGGGCCAGAGGGAAGGAGAAAGGATCACAGGGTTGCAGGATGCCAGGGGTTGGAAGGGACCTCTGGAGATCAGCCACTCCAAGGCCCCTGCCAGAGCAGGACCACAGAATCCAGCTCAGGTCACACAGGAACACATCCAGAAGGCTCTGGAAAGTCTCCAGAGAAGGAAACTCCACAACCTCTCTGGGCAGCCTACTCCAGTGCTCTGTGACCCTCACAGTAAAGAAGTTCCTCCTCATGGTGAGGTGGAACCTCCTGTGCTGTAGTTCACATCCATTGCCCCTTGTCCTATCACAGGGAGCAAGTGAGCAGAGCCTGTCCCCTCCCTCTTGACCCTCAGCCCTCAGATATTGATAGACATTGATTAAATCCTCTCTCAGTCTTCTCTCCAGACTGAACAGCCCCAGGCCTCTCAGCCTCTCCTCACAGGGCAGTGCTGCAGTCCCTTCAGCATCCTGGTAGCTCTCCATTGGACTCTTTCCAGCAGATCCCTGTCCCTCCCGAACTGAGGAGCCCAAAACTGGACACAATATTCTGGGTGTGGCCTCACCAGGGCAGAGTAGAGGGGAAGGAGAATCTCTCTCATTCTGCTGGACACACTCTTAATGCACCCCAGGATCCCATTGGCCTTCTTGGCTGCAAGGGCACGTTGCTGACCCATGGAGAACTTGTTATCCACCAGCACTCCCAGGTCCTTCTCCAGAGGGCTGCTCTCCAGCAGATCACCTCCTAACCTGTACTAGTGCAGTTTATTCTTCCTTCCCAGATGCAGGACTCTGCACTTATCCCTTCCACTCAGTGCTGGCTGCAGACCACCTCACTCTGCTGAATGCTCTCCACCCCACCAGGCAGCCAGGAGCTCCCCTGGGGTGAGAAGGTCCCAAAGGCTGTCCACAACTACCTGAAGGGAGGTTGTAGCCAGGTAGGGGTTGGTCTCTTCTCCCAGGCAAGCAGCACCAGAACAAGAGGACACAGTCTCAAGCTGTGCCAAGGGAAGTTTAGGCTGGAGGTGAGGAGAAAGTTCTTCACCGAGAGAATCATTCACCATTGGAATGTGCTGCCCAGGGAGGTGGTGGAGTCACCATCACTGGAGGTGTTTAGGAAGAGACAGGCTGGGGTGCTTGGTGCCATGGTTTAGTTGATTAGATGATGTTGGGTGATAGGTTGGACTGGATGATCTCAAAGTTCTTTTCCAACCTGGTTAATTCTATTCTATTCTATTCTATTCTATTCTATTCTATTCTATTCTATTCTATTCTATTCTATTCCATTCCATTCCACTCCACTCCACTCTGTTCTAATTCCATTCCATTCCATGCCATGCCATGCCAGTCTAGTCTAGTCTAGTCTAGTCTATTGCCACCATCTCAGGAGCCACGAAGAGCTCCTCACAGCCTGCTGTCTGCAGGCAGCAGCTGCTGTCCCCGTTTGCGTGGCGAGAAGCAGAGGGAAGGAGCAGGGCTGGGGGCCGCTCCCCTTCGCGATTAGCGTGATGGAACGCGGTGTTTGCTTAGTTAATGTGTTGGAGACAAGGTAGCTTATAAAGCACACAATCTGTCCAAGGCTGCAAAAACGGGCCCATTTCCACAGCACTTAAAATCTATGGCGTGAGGCAAATCCCATCTAGAAGAGAGATGCCTCCTTGAACAGCTTCTGTCAGCCCGTCACGGCGCGGAGCCGGGCGGCCCGGCCTGCTTTATGGAGGAGTCGCGGCGCAAAAGCGAGCTACAAAGCCTGGCAGGAGTTTCTTTATACCCAGACAAGTTGGTTTAATTCCCTAGCCCTGGGAGCTCATGTCTGGGGGTTCTAGGATAGGCTGGAGGGGGAGCATGGAGCTTCTCCAGTGCAGTGGGGCTCACAGGGCTCTCTGGGGCTGTAGTCGGCTGGTGGCCCCAAGGACTCAGCTGTCCACCACAGTTCTCACCTGCAGAGCCTGCATCCCCATGGAGTAGTGCCAGGCTTGGAGGGTTTCCAAAGGAGCAGGGCCCTGCAGCCATGCAGCTGGGGACCAACAGCCTTTGGGGACAGCTCTGCCAGCTGGGAACACCGGGAAAACTCACCAGCTGAGTGTCACCTCCCTCCTGCCTTCATCCCCGTGGTAAGTCGATGAGGGTGGTGTGAGCAGGACAGTGCCCAGGGCTCTCCAGGGCTCAGCAGTGCAATGGTTGAAGCAGACACCATCCTCTGGTCCTCTCCCAGGTGTGGGTCATGCAACAGCCAAGCACCTGCAGAGTTCCCTAGCCCTGGTAGCTCTTGTCTGGGGCTTCCAGGATAGACTGGAGGGGGAGCATGGAGCTTCTCCAGTGCAGTGGGGATCACAGGGCTCTCTGGGGCTCAGCCCCAGCATCCTCTGCTCCTCTCCTATGGGTAGAGGGTGTGGATCATGCAACTGCCAAGTGCCTGCATGGCTTCCCAGCCCTGCTAGCTCTTGACTAAGGGCTTCAGGGGAGGCTGGAGGGTGAGTATGGAGCTTCCCCCATGCTGTACTGCAGGGAAAAAGTCTGGGGGCACCATCAAAATTTGTCTTCCCCCAAAGCTTTGTCTTCCAGCCAGGAATGAACTTCTGCCATCATGGCAGCCTCTGTCCCTTCCACCTTTCTTTATACCCAGACAAGCTGGTTTGGGTAGAGGCTGCCTCCTGGGGCTGGGTGGGTTGGTGGGGGAGTTTTGTTGCTGCTTTTGGCCCATCCCTTGTGCTGGCTTTGAAAGCTGCTTGCAGTGCAGGTTGTAGTGCTCTGAGTAGGTCCCATGGCTAGTGGGAAGGGGCTGAAGCCCACCTGTCCCCCAGAGGCTCACCCTGGGCTTTGATCTTCCTGTGAGGCCATAAAATGAGACCCAGGCTTCAAGACCCAAATCTTCCCCATCCAGCAACAAGGATGTGCCTGCTTCTACCTGAGACATTTCTCCACCCTGGTTACCAGTGCAAAACACCCCAGATCACCCCAGGAAACCAGCCCAGGGGCAACACAGCCCTCAAGGGAGAAGTACAGCACAGGGACACTCAAATGTCACCCTGAGCAGACACTTCTCATGAAGGAGGTTCATGGAGCTCCTCTGACTTTGTAACAGCAGCGGGGATCTGGCTGACACTGGCTGGGAAGGGTCCCTACACTGACACTGCTTAGGATGGGTCCCCACAATGACATCTCCTGGGAAGGGTCCCCAGCTTGTCCCTGGCTTTCTGCAGGGGTGGAGCAGTGAGATGAGCATTTTTCTCTTGGCACCCTCCAGTCCATGTAATACAGTAGGGAAGGATGATGCTGGGTGAAGCCTACCTCTGGCCATGTCCAGGGGCTGGATGCATCTCAGTGGTGCTTGAGATGTGGAGCAGTTTGGAACAGTTTGGGTTGGAAGGAACTTTTAAAGGTTATCTAGTCCAGGCCCCCCTGCAATGAGCAGGGACAGCCTCAACTAGATCAGGTTGCTCACAACCCCACCCAACCTGGCCTGGAATGGTTCCAGGGATGGGAATCAATCCTGGGAGTTCCAGGATGGGATCCCCACTGCTCTTATCCTGTAACCCTGGTCGCCTAACCGAGGTTACTGCAGGAATCCCTCAGGTGTTGCCTGACCTGTGGCTTGTGGCGACTCGGAGTTTGCCCTGCTCCACAGAGCCCCTAAAGCTGGGAGTGAAGAGGAGGTCTCCGGCGAGGGCTGATAAAAGGGAGAAGCTGGAAACAAGGTGTTTGCAGTGTGAAAGGGGCCTCATTCTCAGGGATGAAAGGCAAAGCCCTGCCCGCGCCGTCGGACCGCGCAGCATCTCCCGAAGCTCTGGGCTTAGGCTGCTTTAGCCTTCAACTCCTTCCGTAATGAGAAATTAATTAGCCTTGTAGTTCCTGCCTGGGAACTTGTAAACACGCAGCAGTCGTGCCTGTCACTCCCCCTCCCCCCCCAGTCCCATCCCACCCCCCCTTCCCCACGGGGGAGTCCAAGATATCTGACAAAAAAAACCACTCGAGAACAAAGCAGCTCGGCTAATGCAGGGAATTATCAGGAAGCCTGTAGCAGGGTTGAGATAATAAGCCTTAAATAGCAGCTTGATTGTGCTTCCTCCAGAGGCTTCACAGGCTCCCTCTCACCCTGCAGTGAGCAGTGAGGGGCTCTGGGCCACCAAGACCCCCAGGCTTGGCACCTGGGGACGTCCTCGCTGGGATGCTGGTGCGGAGAGGATGGAGCTGCTGGCTCCCTTGCTTGGCATTTGGGAAGGGAAAAGGGGAAAGCACTGGGGTGGGTGGGTGAGTGGTCTGTGCTGCCATGTCCTTGCTGTGATGGCCTCCAGCTTCTGGGGCACCATGGCCATAGTACAGAGGTAGTAAAAGAAGTGGAAACGTGAGGTGGGAAGTTCAGGCTGGAGGTGAGGAGAAAGCTCTTCACAGAGAGAGAGATTGGCCACTGGGATGTGCTGCCCAGGGAGGTGGTGGAGTCACCATCCCTGGAGGTGTTCAAAAAGGGGTTGGGTGAGACATTGGAGCCATGGTTTAGCTGTCAGGAGGTGTTAGGTATGAGGTAATAGGTTGGACTTGATCTCTGAGGTCTTTTCCAACCTGGCTGGTTCTATGCTTCCCTGCTGACACATTTCCCCCCTCCCCTCCCCCCTAGTACAGTTAGTTTACAGCACAGGAGTTTCCTACCCTGGAGGAGGGGTGGTTTCCACAGCAGGGAGCACCAGTGGCAAGGGGAAACCTTCCCATGCTTAACATCAAACCTCTCTCCTCTGATGCTCAGCTGCTGGGGCCGGGAGGACTACTGGTTTGTCCTCATTTCCTCGTGGAGGAAATGTTCCCTTCCCAAGATGACTTGTAGCCACTTCAGGGATGAGTCATGACTTTGTGTGTAAGCAAAATGCTGGAGCATAATCATAAATAAATAACTCTGGCTTCACACACTGGAAATTAAATGCATCCTCTCCTTGTTTGTGCTGCACCATGATTCATGCTGCTGCTTCCTGCTCTAGTTCTCATTTGAAGCCAGGTTTTGAAGCCCAGCAGGGTACTCTGTGCTGTTTGCCCGTGCTGCACTTCTGATTTGTCCTCTGATACTGCTTCAAGAGCATCCTTTGCCCATGTGTTTGGTGTTAATAACAAATTCCCCTGCCTCCTGTGCTTCCTCCTTTCGCCGTGGCCTTGCAGGGCTGGTGGCGGTGACAGGCGTGAAGGCGCTGGGCTGCAGGCTGCTCCACATCTGCACTTCACCAGCTCACCTCCAGCTGCAGCCACAGCTGGGAAGTCACTGCCCAGGGCAGGCTAAGAGGAGCCAAAGCTAAACCCAAGAGTGCACAGATCCATCTCATGTGTGTCTGTTGTGTGCTTCTTGCTGGTCCCACTTAGTCCTTTTCCCCAGCCCCCCTCTTCCCTGCTCTCCTGAGCCGAGCTTTGAGATGGGTCAAACTCTTCAAATCTCCTCAAAGCCTTTTTTTGTTTCTTCATCAGGATGATTTCCATCTGGAACAGTTCCCCAGACTGGGACAAGCAGCTGAGACCATGGTGGATCTGCCATCTGAAGTAGACCATAAAGATCTGCCTGCCCAAAGCACCGTGGCCATGAGCTTCCCTTCTGCCTTGCTTTGGGCATCACCTCTAGAAGCATAAAACACTCAGGTGTAGAGGGAGCAGGTGAGAGTGTCTCATGCCTCAGGCTTCCCTGCAATCACAGAGTCATAGAATCATAGAATCAATAAGGTTGGAAAAGACCTCAAGGATCATCAAGTCCAACCTGTCACCCAACACCTCATGACTACTAAACCATGGCACCAAGTGCCACATCCAGTCCCCTGTTGAACATCTCCAGGGATGGTGACTCCACCACCACCCTGGGCAGCACATTCCAATGGCTAACAACTCTTTCTGTGAAGAACTTTCTCCTCACCTCCAGCCTAAACCACCCCTGGCACAGCTTGAGACTATGTCCTCTTGTTCTGGTTCTGGGTGCCTGGGAGAAGAGACCAACCTCTGCCTGGCTACAACCTCCCTTCAGGTAGTTGTAGAGAGCAAGAAGGTCTCCCCTGAGCCTCCTCTTCTCCAGGCTAAGCAACCCCAGCTCCCTCAGCCTCTCCTCACAGGGCTGTGCTCCAGACCCCTCCCCAGCCTCCTTGCCCTTCTCTGGACACATTCAAGAGTCTCAATGTCCTTCTTAAATTGAGGGACCCAGAGCCTCCTCCTCTTCCTCACCTCTCTTCCCACAGAAACACTTCTGTGATTCTGTGAGCTAGATCCTGGATCAGACCAAAAATCACATTACCCAGGGACGGATTTAGCATTCCAAGTCGGTGCTGGCTGAGGCTTGGAGATGGCTGCCCAGCCAAAAAGCATCCTGTTCAGGAGAGAGTCTGCTTCCTGCACAGCTGGTCCCCCACCTAAGCCCAGAGAGAGTGGTGACAGTGTGGGGTGATGCTGGGATTCATGCTCAGAGCTGGAATTGTTGCTGCCAGAGGAACTGGGATATTTGGGCTCCTAATCCCTCCCCCCAGCCACCCCTTGGCTCCTGGGTGTCTGCCTTGGCTGCAGAGCTCTTGGTTAGCAGCAGCTCAGGAAGGCTGGCTGGGTGAGGAGGTTAGCTCAGGCATCTGGGGTCACTTTAGGGTTACCCTACTCTTCATTTAGGCCAGAAAAAGAATAAGCCTCTTCCCCTGGGGTCAGAGGAGGAAAGGGTAAGGAAGAGGAGGCCTGAGCAGGTCTGTGAACAGCTGGTGCCTTTTTTTTTCACCGGTGTGTCCCAATCCACAGCAGGATGCATGGATTTGGGATGAGGACATGTGCTCTTGGCAAAGCAAGGCTGTAGGTGGCCTTGGTGGGTGCCAGAGCATGAGCTGGGGATGGCCACTCCACACTGGGAGAGGGGGGCAGAAAGGACCCAGGCAGTGGGTACATCCCTTCCACTCTCAGCATCTACCCTTGTTCTTGTCCTTTATTTTCCCCTGATGCCCCACTTGGGCAGCAGCAAGAGGAAGTTTAGCCTGGGAGGCAGAAGGTGGCCTCCTGCAGGAGCTCCTTAAATCCCTGTATTTGCTCCTGCCTGTGCTGTTTTTCCCATGCCATACTCTAAACCACAAAGCACTGGATTAATCCATCCCCTAAAGCTGAGCCTCCTGAGACCAGATCCTCCCTGTGATTTCCACTGTGCCAAGAAACCTCAGAGACCTTCTGGTGCATCCCAGTCCAAATCTCCTTCTTAAGTTAAATACCTGCAGTTGCCTGTTTTGGCAGGGCTCAGCTGCTAGACCTGCTCCCTGCAAAGCCAGGCTGGAGCATATCAAGCAGGGACCTTAACTCTTTCCCCAGCTGTCTGTAGCCCACAAACTGTAAAGCAGACACTGAGGTTACACCTCCACACCTTGCCAAGGGGATGCTGGTGACACTGGGATTGTTCTTTACTTTGTTAATGGATTCTAAAACTTGGAGGGATTCCCTGACAGTGGGAACTCTGCTGCAGGAGCTTCTATCTGTGGCTGTTGGCAGGGACCAAGCTCCCTCAGCATTCCTCAAGCTGGGTGGTTCACTCCATCTCACAGAGTCACAGATTGCATTGGGTTGGAAGGGACCCTCCAAGGTCATCTTGTCCAACCCTTCTGCAGTCAGCAGGGACATCTCCAACCAGATCAGGCTGCCCAGGGCCACATTGAGTCTGATCTTGTATGTCTGCAGGGATGGGGCCTCAACCACATCCCTGGGCAGCCTGTTCCAGTGTCTCACCACTCTCATTGTGCAGAACTTCCTCCTGACATCCAACCTAAATCTCCCCTGCTCCAGTTTCAAACCATTGCCCCTCAGCCTACAGTAAAGAACTTCCTCCTGACATCCAACCTAAATCTCCCCTGCTCCAGTTTCAAACCACTGCCCATCATCCTGCCACTGCAACCCCTTCTGAACAGTCCCTTCCCAGCTTTCCTATAGGTCCTCTTCAGATATTGAAATGTAGTTCTGAGGTCTCCCAGGAGCCTTCTCTTCTCCAGAATCTTATCTCCTCCAGGATCTCCTGTCTCAAAGACAGGGCAAGCCAAGCAAGACCTTTCCCACCATCTGGTGCCCCTCTGGAGGTGAACCATCTCCAGATCATGGACTAGAAGGCCAGTCTTCTGTCAGAACTCTCTGCCGATCCCAGAAGCCAAACAGGAGCTGAACCCCACTTTCAGGTGGGGTTAGCTGCCTGACCAGTCTGAATCCAATCTGTGGTCTTTGAAACTGACTCCTCTCTAAGTCCTGCTTTGTTTCTCTTTGTTTGGAACAGACCTGCTCCTGAAGTGAGAAGTGGACACACACAGACTAAACAGCCAGCATGAAACGGCAGCGCTCTCCTGCCTCGGGAGCAGCTGGAAGCTGGGCTGCACACCCACCTCTGCATCCCAAGCCAGGCTGCATGTGGAGATATCAAATTGCTGGGATGAAGAAGAAATCCACTTTCCTGCTGCCAATCTTTGTGGCATTCCAGCTCTGGTGTCTGCTTTTAGCCAAGGCAGGAGGAGACGATGCACTTTCCCCTTCTGAGATGTGGGGAAGGGGAAGCTGCCCAGCTCGCTGGCTCTGCAAAGCAGGGAGGCTTCCCCTCCTATCTTGCTGGGAAATTAAAGAAATCTTATGTTTTGGGATAAATCCAAGAGGCTTTGAAGTCCTGGGAGGAATCTGCTGGCCAGGCAAAGCCTCCTCTCTTTTTCTCTCTCTCTCCCAGGATTTCAAAGCGACGGCACTGGGATACGTCCAAGAAGAGGGCTCCTGTCTGCCCATAGCAAAGGGGTCTGTCCAGCTGTGCTGGGGATCACAGGCACAAGGGAGGTCGTGGTGGAAGAAGTTCTTTACAATGAAGGTAGTGGAACACTGGGAGAGGGTGCCCAGGAAAGTGGTTGAGTGGTCGAATATCTCCCATCCCTGGAAATATTCAAGGTGAGGCTCGACAGGGCTCTGAGCAACCTGATCTAGTTGAGGATGTCCCTGCTGAGTGCAGAGGGGGTTGAACTGGATGACCTTTGGAGGTCCCTTCCAACCCAGACCATTTTGAGATTCTATGGAATACCCCAGGGCCACAGGAAACAGCTAAACTCAGCTGCAGCCCAATCTTCCTGTGCTGAGCTTCACTCCCGTCTCAGCTGTCCCTCACTGAACCCCACAACGGTAGGGGTTGGAAGCAACCTTGCAGATCATCTAGTCCTGCAGGGGTCACCCAGAGCAGGGTGCCCAGGATCACACCCAGGCAGGCTTGCTTTTCTGTGGGTGGAATATCAGGAGAAAGTGGGCGAGCATCAAAGCCCAAGGCCCCCTCCTGGGTTTGGTCACGCTGGGGTCAGCAGAGGAACGAGAGACATCCTGAGCACATCCCTGAGCAAGATCCCCATCACGCTGTCAGTGGGCACTTGCAGCCGTGGCACAGGGTGGCCCTGGCTCCTTCTCCTTATCTGCCATGCTTCTCCTCCTTCCTTGAGCCACTTCTTTATCACATTGTGAGCATACCTTCCACTTGACTTAACACTAACATATGTACCGTCGACATTGCAGTAATGCCTTACAAATTAGCCAGGGCTGATTGAGAGATTATCTACTGGTTCCAGCTTCTCCCCCCCACTCCCCCCATCCCTGGCCCCCACCTCTTTGCATGGAGCAGGCTGGAGCAGGGGCTTGGTCCTGGGGAAGGGAGCTGGGGCCCTCTCCTGGTGCACCCTCCTCCCTGAGTTTATGGGAAGCATCCTTTTCTCCTTGCTCTGCTTCCTTTTTCTCTCTTTCTAGCTCAAGGACGTTTTGGGGTGCTGCAGTGAGGCAGCAGGGCATGACAACCCAGTGGGGGCTTATGGGGAAACCAGCATCCCAGCTCTGTGCCCAAGGTCACTGCAGGGATGAGAGAGGCTTCCCATGTCATAGGATCATAGAATCACTGTGATTGGAAGAGAGCTTTAAGTGCATCAGGCCCAACCACAAACCCAGCACTGCCAGCTCACCACCAAACCAAGTGCCTCAGCACCACATCTCCATGGGTTTTAAACCCCTCCAGGGACGGAGACTCCACCACCATCCTGGGCAGCCTGCTCCAGGCCTTGACAAACCTTTTAGGGAAGAAATTTTTCCTCATGTCCAACCTAAACCTGCCCTGGTACAACCTGGTGCAATCCTTTTGTCCTGTCACTTGTTCCTTTAGAGAAGAGGCTGACTCCCAGCTGGCTCTGGCTGCCGTTTATGGGGTGGTAGGGAGTGACAAGGTCTCCCCTAATCCTCCTTTTATCCAGGCTACACAGCCCCAGTTCCCTCAGCCACTCCTCACCAGACTTGTGCCCTTGACCCTTCCCCAGCTCCATTACCCTTCCTTGGACATGCCCCAGCACCTCAGTGTCCTTCTTGCATTCTTGTCCTCCAGCCTCACAGGCTTCCTCTGGGAAGCAGCCCTTGCCGGCACACAAAGCAGCATCCCTCAAGGGCGGGGGGTCAGAGGAGCAGAGACCTTCCAAGGCTCAACAGCTCATACCTCAGCCCAGGCTCTGTGTGTCTGCAGCTTTTACCAACGAGCTGGGAAGGCAGCTGGATGATGTAGTCATCCAAGTGCTTTCATGAGCAAACCTTCAGCAGTTCAAACGCTGCCTTGCTGGTTCTGCTTCCGCCGTCCCAGCAGCGAAGCCTTCTGGATGGAGAGCTTTAAAGTCCTCCTGGAGGCATTCCCCTCGTCCAGCAATTTCCCCAGACACGTGTTATTACAAGCTTCTTTGTTCTGAGGTTTTACATTTCCTGCAGCCCTCTTGAGTTCCTGAGCACTGGCCACTTAGTACATGCCGTGCCGGAGCCTTGTTCCTGCCTCTCTTAGCTCCGGGAAATGCTCCCTGGGCACATTTTGATGCACCAGGCTGTGGAAAACGAGGCTGTGTTTTATATGAGAGGCCCTGTGCTGATCACAGAGAGTTATTACAGCTGGAAGGAACCTCTACCAGCTCACCTGCTCCACTTTATCCTCTGCATCAGGCCGGTAAACCATCCTTGTCAGATGTGTGCTTAGCCTTATCCTCCGGTATCTCCGGGGAAAGCAATTCAACCACCTCCCTGAGCAGCCTGTTCCACCGTCTGAACTCTAGTTAGAGTTATAAAGGCTTCCCTCATGTTTAACTTTAATTTTCTCTACTGCAACATAACACCATTATTACTGGTTTGAGCTCCTTGATGGCTCTTTTTTTCCCCCCTAAGCCCCCATTTAGAGGAGATGGGGAAGGAGCGAGATGAACTGACTCAGGGCTCGCTTACTGCGGCTCCAGCCAATTCCCTTTAATGGCAGTTAAGGTGGGCAGAGTTTATGGGATCGTAGCAGGGTTTAAATGGGCTTAGGCAATGCTCAAATGTTCTCCTGTGAAATTAGCTGGGATGTGGAGCTGGTGACCTGGCTGCCTCCTTCTGCCTGGCTCAGGGGGATGAGGACAAAGTGACCTCCCGTGGAGGGGCTGGTGGGTGGGTGAGAATGGAATGGAATGGAATGGAATGGAATGGAATGGAATGGAATGGAATGGAATAGAATAGAATAGAATAGAATAGAATAGAATAGAATAGAATAGAATAGAATAGAATGGAATGGAATGGAATGGAATGGAATGGAATGGAATGGAATGGAATGGAATGGAATGGAATAGAATCAACCAGGTTGGAAAAGACCTTTGAGATCATCGAGTCCAACCTATCACCCAACACCATCTAATCAACTCAACCATGGCACCAAGCACCCCATCCAGGCTCTTCCTAAGCACCTCCAGTGATGGTGACTCCACCACCTCCCTGGGCAGCACATTCCAATGGCCAAGCTCTCTTTCTGGGAAGAACTTATTCCTACCATCCAGCCTAAACCTCCCCTGGCACAGCTTGAGACTGTGTCCTCTTGTTCTGGTGCTGGTTGCCTGGGAGAAGAGACCAACCCCCACCTGGCTACAACCTCTCTTGAGTGCACATGAAGGGTCACCAGACTCACCAGCTGGGTGCAGAGGTGAGTGGTGGTGGGGAAATGAGGTTTGGGTGGGGTTTGAGGTCCTGCTTGGGAATTATAGAATCATAGAATTGCAGAAGAAGTGTGTCTAGCAGATCCTCTCCCTCTCCTCTGCCCTGGTGAGACCTCATCTTGAGTACTGCATTCAGTTTTGGGCTCCCCAGTTCAAGAGGGACAGGGATCTCCTGGAGAAGGTCCAGCAGAGGGCTACCAGGATGATCAGGGGACTGGAGCACTGCCTGGTGAGTAGAGGATGAGAGACCTGGGGCTTTTTAATCTGGAAAAGAGAAGACTTAGAGGGGATTTAATCAATGTTTATCAATATCTGAGGGCTGGGAGTCAGGAGGGAGGGGACAGGCTCTGCTCACTTTATCCCTGTGATAGGACAAGGAGCAATGAATGCAAGCTGCAGCACAGGAGGTTCCACCTCCACACAAGGGGGAACTTCTTTACTGTAAGGGTCTCAGAGCACTGGAACAGGCTGCCCAGAGAGGTTGTGGAGTCTTCTTCTCTGGAGACTTTCAAGGCCTAACTGGATGCATTCCTCTGTGACCTGAGTTAGATTCTAAGGTCCTGCTAGGGCAGGGGAGTTGGACTTGATGAACTCTTTGGGTCCTTTCCAATCCCTGACATCCTGTGAGCCTGTGAACTACAGAGTCATTTTGTCTGGAAAAGACCTTTAAGACCATCAAGCACAACTGTTAACCCAGCCCCTTCCTTCCCTCTTCCTTCCTCCTCCTGCTCCTTCCCTCTTCCATGGCAGCCCTGGGGTGAGCCAGGACAGAGGAGGGTGCAAAAAAGAGGTTTTAAGGGGAGTGGGATGAGGTGTAGCAAATTCACTGCTACCCAGGCAGGACGTGGATGCTTGTGCCCTGCATGTCCACTCCACACTCATCCCTGGGTACCAGGGATAGGGATGGTGTGATATCAGGCAGGGGCAAAGGGAAGAAACAGCCTCAAGTTGCACCAGGGGAGGCTTAGGTTGGACATCAAGGAGTGCCCAGAGCAGTGCTGGAGTCCTCATATCTGGAGGGGTTTCAGAGCTGTGTAGATGTGGTGCTGAGGGACATGGGTTAGTGGTGAGCTGGCAGTGCTGGGTTAAGGCTTGGACTCCATCATCTGAAAGGCCCTCTTGCAACCCAAGCAATTTTGTGATTCCATGACATGGTTCACAGCTCATTGCTCATGGACTGTGTGCTGTCAATATCTAAGTGAGGACATAAATGTGATGCTCAGAACTGTCCCAGCTTGCTAGGGAATGAAACAGAAACATCCAGATTTGGGCTGGACTTTTTTCTCCTCATGATAGCTCCTCTCACTCCCCTGCTCACCCTGCCAGGAGGTGCCACCTAGGTGTGGGGTGCTTGAGAGGATGTGGAGAGGCTGCAGATTCCTTCATGGAGCTCTAGGATGCTGCTGCTGAGTTGAGGCAGGAGTATGAGGAGGCTTGGGATGAGAGCTCCTGGGGGAAATCCCTGCAGAGCCTGACAGCAGATTTATGCTGTGAAAAATTTACATTTCCTGCTGAGAAGTCAATTTTGATAGGAGATGATCAGATGTGACCTGTGTAACAGAGATGTTTCTGCAGGATGGTTCTTCCCTCCCCTCCTTTTTTGATTTGCTTCTCTCTCTCGACTCCTGTTTGGCATCCTTGGGGTTTCCCAACGGATCTATTTTGACAAGGATCTTCAAACCACTTGTAAACACTTCTGAGCAGGGATGAGGCAGAAACCATGGCTTCTGTCTCCAGTTATTAACATGAGTTCAGGGTGAAGTAGGTCAAGCCCATTGGGTGGTTCTGGAATGGGGCTGGACTCATTTAATGCCACCCTGGGGATTATGGGAGGGACATGTGCAGGAGGAAAGGATGGGACACCTAATGGCTAGGGGGTTGGAACTACATGATCCTTGTGGTCCCTTCCAAGCCTAATAATTCTATGATTCTAACAGCAGCCTTCCAGTACCTGAAGGGGACCTACAAGAAGACTGAAGAGGAACTGTTTGCAAAGGCCTGCAGTGATAGGATGAGGGGCAGTGGTTTGAAATTAGGGAAGAGGAGATTTAGGTTGGATGTTAGGCACAAGTTCTGCACCATGAGGGGGGTGGAACACTGCAACAGGGCTGCCCAAGGTGGTAGTTGAGGCCCCATCCCTGCAGCTACTCAAGGTCAGGCTGAAGAAGGCTCTGAGTATGTTGATAGTATCACAGTATCATAGAATCAGTCAGGGTTGGAAGGGACCACAAGGATCATCTAGTTCCAACCCCCCTGCCATGGGCAGGGACACCCCACACTAGATCAGGCTGGCCAGAGCCATAGTGGAGGATGTCCCTGCTGAGTGCAGGGGGGTTGGACTGGGTGCCCTTTGGAGGTCCCTTCCAACCCAACCCATTCTACCATCCTAGGTCGGGAGGGCAGGCACGGTGCAGGGATCCACCAGGAATGAGAGGAAACACGTGGGCGTGCGAGGAGGGAACGCCAGCAAAGCAGGGAGGGCAATTTTCTCCCACCCACAGGTTCTCTGAAGCCCTCACCTGTCAATCAAGCCCCTTATTTACATGAGCACTAAATCCAATTGCAGCTCCTTGAAATCAAACAAGGCACACCTTCCTGTAGCCAAACATATTAGAGCAGTTTGTCACAGCATCAGCATCAGCATCATCCAGGAGGTGTTAATTCCCCAGCTCACTTTATGACATGCTTTATCCTTAAGTTATTAAAGGAGGGAGCAGCATTGGGCAACTGTTTGATAAAGGGAGCCATCATTTAACACCCTCCTCCGGCAGATTAGCGAGGAACAAGATTTATTTCCTCCACACAGCTTTAATTATGGATAACACAAGCAGAAAGGGATTGAGTCGGCTCAGTCCTTAAGGTTAATGATGTCTCCTGTGGAGCACCTTGGGGCAAGGCACGAGATCTTCCCAGAGCTGCTGATTCACTCGTGGTTGGCAGGGCTGGCTCCGTGGGCACGCAACGTGACCTCCGCTTTTGGGCCTTGAAGAAAGGTGGTTGTCTTCTTCCAGGGAGATTTAGGGCTGGCTAGCTGCCTGGCTGTGGTCCCCTCAGGGAAGCCAAGTGCTTCTGCTGCTGCACAGGCAGCAGGAGGGACTTTCCCAACAGGGCAAGAGTGTATCCCTAAGTCAAGGAGTCAGAGAATCACGGTTTGGCTCGGAAAGGACCTCCAAAGGTCATCCAGTCCAACACCCCTGCAGTGAGCAAGGACATCCTCCACTAGAGCAGCTTGCTCAGAGCCTTGTTGAGCCTGCACAGGGCCTCAACTACCCCCCTGGGCAACCTGTTGCAGTGTTCTACCCCCCTCGTGGTAAAGAACTTGCTCCTAACATCCTATCTAAATCTACTCTTCTCTCATTTAAAACATGAAATGGTTTGGGTTGGAAGGCAGCTTTGAAAGTCATCTAGTCCAGCCCCTCTGCACTGAGAAGGGACATCTTCAACTAGATGAGGTTGCTTAGGGTGCTGTCCAGCCTGACCTGGAATGTTTGCAGGAATGGGGCTTCTACCACCCCTACTTACCAGAGTAACCAGAAGTTGCCTGGCATTTGGTTCCTCTGAAACCAGGCTGAGCAAACTGGGAAGGGCTGTGCTCTGACAAAGACCACAGAAGGAGTTTGCTTTCAGTCAGGGCTTGCAATGAGTGCTCATTGCTGTTGGCTACAGAGAGGAGAGCAAACTTTCTCCAGACTTTCTTCCCTGGAGCTGGAGTCCTTCCCTGGGTCTTGGCTCTCAGCAGCTCTTTCAGCCCTTCCGCCGCAGCTGTGCTTTCCAAGTTCGCTGCGATCCGGAGGGTCCATCGCCGCTTCCTCAGGACCCTGCCCTTCAGCCTCTGGTGGCTGTGAGAGGACTTGGAGTCCATGGGGAAGCAGGCAAAGGCGTGGAGACCCTGGCTTCTGCAGCCTGTGCTGCCCTGGGGGCAGAAGCAGCTCTGGACTCAGCCCATGGGCTGCTGGAACAGAGAATCAGGGAGGGAGAAAACCCCAAGGAAGTGACCCAGGGGCTTCCGAACAAGCTGAGTGTCTCCTCCCACTGTGGGAGTTAATGATCCTCCTGGCTAATATCACTATCAGGCTGGGAACTTGTCAGGAATCCTCACGTTCCCCCCCTTGCTGCTGTGCTCTTGCTCTTTTTCACATGTTTGAGTTTTGACTCTGGAAATTGTCTTTTAATTTCTGTTCCCTTTGTTCCTCTGCCTCCCCCTCCCAGCTCTGTGCTTGCTCTCCTGGCTCTGGCCATGCAGAGCTTGGAGAGGAGGGAAGTGGGGTCATCTTCTGTGCATGCAGAGTTTCCCAGCTGCTGTGGGGGTGGTGTGAGGCTGGCACCAGGCTGCAGGTGATGGTATCCCCAGGGCCTGCTCATTGCTGGCTCTGATCCTGGCTCTGCCCCAGTATGAGAGCCTGGAGGCTCTTAGGGCTGCCTGCAGCTCCTTGTCCACTTGCCAGTGAGATGGGGAGATGCCACAGAATCATAGAATCAATAAGGTTGGAAAAGACCTCAAAGATCATCAAGTCCAACCTGTCACCCAACACCTCATGACTACTAAACCATGGCACCAAGTGCCACGTCCAATCCCTTTTTGAACACCTCCAGGGATGGTGACTCCACTACCTTCCTGGGCAGCACATTCCAATGGCTAACAACTCTCTCTGGGAAGAACTTTCTTCCCACTTTGAGCTTAAACCTCCCCTGGTGCAGCTTGAGACTGTGTCCTCTTGTTCTGGTGCTGCTTGCCTGGGAGAAGAGACCAATCCCCACCTGGTTACAACCTCCCTTCAGGGAGTTGTGGAGAGCAGGAAGGTCTCCCCTGAGCCTCCTCTTCTCCAGGCTAAGCAACCCCAGCTCCCTCAGCCTCTCCTCACAGGGCTGTGCTCCAGACCCTTCCCCAGCCTCGTTGCCCTTCTCTGGACATGTTCAAGAGTCTCAGTGTCCACAAAGCTCTTGGGATACAGAATACAGGGTACAGAACCCAGGCCCTCAAAGCAGCTGAGAAACTTTTCTTGCTGCCACCTCACCAGGGAAAGCTCCAGGTGAAGTTTGCAGCCCTGATGCCAAGGGATGCAGGAAAGCTGGCCCTGTGGATGGGCTGTGGTATCTGAGGGTACAGCAAGGGGCTGGGATGCTCCACAAAGATCATTGCAAGCTGCAGAGAGAAACCAGCCCAGTGCAGCTCACTGCTTCCTCTCTGCCACCCCCACACTGAGCTTCCCTCCTTGATAAGCACAAGTCTCCCTCTCTGGAGATATTCAAAACCTGCCTGGATGTGTTCCTGGGTGATCTGCTCTGGGTGCTCCTGCCCTGGATTGGATGATCTTTGGAGATCCCTTCCAGCCTCTCACATTCTGTGATTCTGTGAAGTAGGCTGGGGGGGAAAAAACATCAAATCCTTATTACACTCTAAATTCTGAAGCAGTATGGGTCTGAGAGAGGTGAGGAGTGCAGAAGGGAAGAGGTGCTCAAACACATCAGGCTGATGTCATGTCTTTTAGTCAGGGGCAGGAGAAACACAATCCAGTTCTCTTCCCCCCCCCCCCCCCCCAGCAGAACAAAGGGGAAACTCCCCAAAGGGAGAGGGGGGAAAAGTGCAACAAAACCAACAAAACACAAAAAGAAACAGCTCAGAAACCCCCCAGGAACCCACAGCATGAGAGAGGAACAAACCAACCCCCAAAACACATCAAAAAGAAGAAAGGAAAGGAAAGGGCAGGGAGGGGGGGGAAGGAAAGCCAAAACCCATCATCATCATCCCCCTGCTGCTGTGTATAAGAGCTTCCCTCTCCCCCCTTCCCCCCCACTCCCCACTTCCCCAGCCCCAGTCAGGCTCAGAGAGCCATAAACCAAGAGTTTGTGGCGTGTTCAATCGATTATTCCCTTAATGCACAGGGTTTGGAGACAGGTAATTCATTTCAGACTCTACATGTCTGCATGCATAAGGAAAGGAAAAAACACAACAGCCCACCCCCCAAAAAGCCAAAAAACAACTCCCCTTCTTCTTTTTTTTCCCTTCCCTTTTTTGGTGTGCAGACCTTTTGCTGCCCCTTTGCCCCCTCCCCCCCACCTCGCTTCCCCCCTTCTCAGGTCCCCCCGGACGCCAGCCTTTCCCACCGAAAGGTGCAGCCATTCCCACAGTGAAACCCAAGGCAGGTAATGACTTTCTCACCCCATCCATACAGCTCCAGAACCTGCTGCCTCACCAGCTGCATCCCTTTATTTTGGAGAGATGAGGGGGAGGAAGAAAAAGGAGGGGGAGGAAGAAAAAGGATGGGGAGGGGGAAAAAGGAGGGGAGGGGGAAAAAGGGGGGCAGAACGTGCCAGCCCCCTCTGATTCCCTCTCCTCCAAGGCCTCCCCATAAAAAACAAGAGAGAGAGCAAGATATAAAGGGAGCAAGAGTGTGGAGCAAGTGCATGCAGAGAGAGAGTTTCTATCAGACAGAGGGGCTGAGAAGTGGGGGCTGCTCCATGTCCCCAGCAGGTTCTTGAGCTCTCTCTGTGCTCTCTGAGACTCTGCACAGCAGGTCCCAGCCTGCTGCAGCCCGCTCTGTGGAAAGAAGGATCTGGACTGGGCTCCCACTGGAGTCTGGCCACTTGCCTGGGAAGGCTGAAGAGCCCAAGTGCTGAGGACAGAGGTTCTGAGTTGTGGTGCTGGGGGCAGTTCAGCCCTGGACCTCACAGACTGCCTGCACAGCCCAGGTCCAGCCACCACGTCAGGACTTGTCCTGGCTGCTCTCCCTGGCTCCCAGGACAGCAACACCTTCAGACTGATGTCTGGAATGGGGAGAACCAGGTTTATGGCTCAGCAGCTGAAAACCAGCCAGTGGTGAGGTTTGAAGGGATCTGCCCAGGGCTGCCTCTTCCTGTCTAAAGTGGCTGCAGCCAAGCAGGAGGACCAGTGCTTGTGGTAGCCCATGCCAGGGCTCCTCTTCATCCTGCACCAAGCCCTTGAGCCTCAGGGCTTCTGCTCTGGCAGAGTGATATCCAACAGCTCTTCCCCATCCTGGGGTGTGCAGCCTGGTCCTGAGGACAGTCTGGGGCCAGAAGCTCCAGGGAGCAGAGGCAATGATGGGAAACACTGGTCCTCGTCCTCCTTCATTGATCCCCTGTTAAATGACCCTTGAGTAGCTCTGGAGGTATGAGTGCAGATGAGGAGAGCTGAATGGCTGTGGTACAGAGCCTGGGGGTCAGGTCTGCCAGACTGGGCAGCTGTTGTTTCCAGTGAGGGACAGTGGGGGAAACCTTTATCTCATCATGAAAAGGAAACATAGGGGAAATTAACAAACACCAGGGAACAGGGAAGGAAGAGGGAGGGGGACACTACTGAAAAATGTAAACTCTGCCACCCAGCCAGCCCAGAGCTGTTGGGGCTCGCTGCTGAGACCTTCACCCTGCTCTGCTCAGAGGATCACCCCCATCCAACAAGCAGATGATGTCTGCTTGGCTTTTGGGTGCTACCAGGGCCCCTCATGCCCCTGAGAGATCTCCTGGAGTGAGACACAATGCAGGGACCCTCACATATACCACCCCCCACCCCCCACCCCCAATCTCTTGCCATCCTTGTTTTCCACCCTTGCTCTGTTTAGGAGAGTTTCTGCCTTCCTGAGGATCCTGCTGCACAGAACTGCTGTGGAAGGCAGGCTCACTGTGCTGGGAGCAGACATCAGATTAACCTCTCTGACCAGGGCAGGCTGGGCAACCATGTGATGTCTTCTTCTGCCTCCCAGATCAACAAACCCTCCTATGCAACATCTCCAGGCCTTGGAGTTCTCTTCTTGGTCTTCCTTCACCCCACTCCTACAGACGAAGGCTGTGCTATGCCAGCGGGCTGGAACGTGCCAGCTCTTCTCCCATCCCCACAGCCCAGGCACCTGTGACCTGGTGCTAAGAGTCAGGGTAGCTTTCCCTCCACATTTGTGGAGGCTGGAAAATTTGAGGGAAGATTTCTTTTTCAACCAAAAGAGCAGGTGAAAGTGCTGCCAGCCCACGGGCGTGGGCTCCTGGGCTGTAAATTCAAGCATGAAGGAAGTGGGGGATTCAGAGGCAGCAGGAACATTTTGATCATGAAGCCTTAAATATGTTTTCTGATGTTTCAGCTTGAGGTCAAAGCCCATCAGTGCTCCCTCTCCACTCTGGCTACTCCCACCACCTGCCTGTCCTCCTCCTCCAAATGCTTCTTGCCAGGATCAAAGCCTGCCCCAACCTTTTCCATATGCCCTGCTCCTCTCTGAAGGGCCCCTTGGCCAGGTGGCTTTTCCCAGCCTTCCCACACTATCCACAGACCTCCCACATCTAAAAGGAGCACAATAAAGTTCTGCCAGAAAGGAGCTTCCTCATCACAGAATCAGAGAACGATGGAATGGTTTGAGCTGGGGGAGACCTTTAAGAGAGAGACCTTAAGGATTATCTAGTTCCAACCCCACTGGCATGGGCAGGGACATCTTCCACCAGACTAGGTTGCTCAAAGGCCCATCCACCCTGGCCTTGGACACTTGTTGGCCATTTCCTCATGAGCTGTCCTAGGAAACAGTGATGGAACCCAGTGAGTGTGGCACAGGGCTCGGGGGCTCGGGGTCTGAGTGACCCTCACCCACCTGAGCTGTGCCATCCCTTCAGCAGCACTGCACACCATGGGGCTCATCCTTGCCACCAGAGGTGATGAGGGTGCTTTCAGTGGTGGAGCTTTTTTTGTCTGTGAAAAGCTTTTCTTCTTGCAGAGCTTGGAGTCCCAACCACTGTCCCCTTTCAGACCTGTCCATCAGGAAAGCCTTCACCAGGCTTCACCACACTCCATCCCTCTCCACTTTTCTTGCAGCCAAGATGTCCCCAGCACACCAGCCATGGGCTTTGACCTGCACCAGCAGCACGTGGAGCTACTTGGTGTTTACAGAACCACAGAACTGTCAGGGTTGGAAGGGACCTCAAGGATCACCTAGCTCCAACCCCCGCTTCCATGGGCAGGGACACCTCACATTAGATCAGGTTGCTCAGAGCCACATCCAGCCTGGCTTTCAACACTCCCAGGGATGAGGCTTCCACCACCTCCCTGAGCAACCTGTGCCAGTCTCTCACCACCCTCAGGGGGAAGAACTTCTTCCTAACATACAATCTGAATCTACCCATTTCTGCTTTTGTTCCATTCCCCCCAGTCCTATCATTACCTGACACCCTGAAAAATCCCTCCCCAGCTTTCTTGTAGCCCCTCTTAAGTTTCTTCAGGAGCTTAAGGACTCTTTGTGCTCAGGCAAGCAAACAGCCCTCATGCAGTGTGAGTTCTGTGCTAAGCTGCTTGAGGTTGTGGTAGATATACGACCACGCACCAGGCACTTGCAAGACAAACCATCTCACTGGGAATTTGGAGGAGAGAACAACAGCAGTGATGAAGTGGCTGAAGGGTCTGACTTATGAAGAGAGATTAAAAGAGCTAAATCTGCCAAGCTGGGGCTAGCTGACATCCATGGCAAGATGTGATAACCATCCACAAGTATGAAGGGCATGAATCACAGCTTGGGGGGATTTGTGGGGGGTAATGCTGGGAGATGAACCGGGAGGAACAGACAGAAGTAGAGCATAGGAAAAGGATCATCCTGACAAGATTTGGTGAGGACTCCTGGGATGGAGAATGGATCCCTGCTGGGAGAGGCTGGAGCTCCTTGCTAAAACCTCAGGAGCAGTGTGTAGGGAGAAGACCACAAGAGGTGGATCTCCTGTCATCTTCTGAGAAAGACCTGGAAAGCTGAGCTGGGAATTTGGCAGTCAAGGGGCTTTGTGCCCATGTCAACAAAATACCTCCCCAGCATGGCTTGCTCCATGTTTCTTAGGCAGCCCCAGCAGAAGGGAGAGGTGGAAAGACTCAGTGAAGATGCTCCATTTGCTATTCTCCAAGGCAAAGCCAAAGTGAACAGGAACTGTGGGAACTGTTTTCTATACCCAGGTGCCAAGTCCAAGCTGTGAGGGGTCATGGATGCTGAGCCTGCTAAAAGGATTGCTCAGCATTGCTGTGGTGCAGCCTGGACTGAGGGTGGGCTCATCCCCACTGTCCCAACTCCCATGCAGACCTGGGTGAGCATGGGGCCTGGAGTGAGAGCTGGTGTGGGTCAGCCCCTCAGGTGGCACAGGACCACGGTAAGGAGCATGCTATCCCTGGCTGGTGAGTCCCAGCTTAGCGTGGGTCTGACAAGCATGTTCCAGAGGTAACAGCAGCGTTGCCTTTGCCCAGGGAGCCTGGCAGAGCTGGAGGGAGCAGTGGGTAAAGCTGGGAGGGTTTTGCAAGGCTGGATGGCAACTTGACTTTGAACGTTCTCACGTCTCCGCTGCTCAGAAGCCACCCGAGCCGCTGGTGGCTTCCCTGATGGACTCTGCGAGGCAGCTCTTGAAACAACCACGTCGGCTCTGCCCCAGGCAAATTCCCACACAGCTCAGTGAGGATGCTGAGGAAGGAGCTGGCACCCTCTGATGCGGCCCCTAAGGAAAAAGAGCGAGCGTTTCTGACAGCTCCTGCGCTGCCTGGCTCCCACACACCCCTCCTTTTGATGAGCTTTGAACAATATTTAATCTGCACCATTTTGCAAGAGGGATTCAGCTTTATTCCTGCAGTAATCCCTCCCGCTGCTGCGCGGGTGAGCTGCAGCCTCCCCTGCCACTGAAGCTGGCTGGCCTTGTGCTCCCCACGCTGCTGCACCACGGACAGCTGGCAAGAGGAGGAGGAGGAGAGGTGGCTCTGATTCTGCTCAGGACAACGTGCAGGCCACGCTCTGCCTTTGCCATTTTCAAGCCCAGGTGCCAGCCCTGCGCGAGCTGAAGCGGGTGGAAAAGTGGCGGCGGAGCTCAGGGAATAATTCACGCTGCATAATTCACTCAGGACTCTTCTCCTCCCAGCAGCTCCTAGCTCCTCGTGCGAAGCAGTGTTTGCATTTGCTGAATTAAGGAGAGCTCCCTCAGGCTGTGGTGCTGGGTGGTTTTCCATGTGCCAACAGATCCAGCGTGTGTGCGTGCCTCCAAAACCTGGCTCCTGCGAGGGCTGCAGCAGGGCCGGGCTGCTCTTTGCCTAACCTCTGCTTTGCTTTCCTCTAATGTTGTTTATTTTCTCTAACATCTGCCTAACAAGAAAGAGGCAAAGAAAAGCTGCCCAGTGGTGCTCTGAAAGATGCATTCCCTCTCGCCATGTGGAGCGTGGAGCTGGTTTTCAGGCCGGGCTGCAGCATCTCCTCCGCAGTGACCTGTGTGACAGCTGCCTGTCCCCTCCTCGGTCCCACGTCCCCAGCTCTCGGCCACCAGCCCAGCTCCACAGCTGCCAGCGGGCCGGGCCAGCTCAGCTCTTTAAATGGTAATTTCCCATGAGGAGCTCGCAGGTCTCCCGTTTCTCTTCCCACCAGCCCAGACTTTGGCTTACGCTTGCAAATGGCAATTTATGCTTTTGCCTCTAATTCCAGCCTCGCTGGCATCCTCGGTGGAAGCGGCTCTGCAGCAAGCAGCAGGTTCTCTGCAGCCAGCGGGAGGTCGGCTTTTCCTCTTCTCTCCACTCCCTCCTCCCCCCTACCCCCGCCTTAATTGCAGCCCAACGTGGGCTTTCGAGGTGTATTAAACATACAAATTATTCTGCAAAGCCTCATGAAGTGCTAGTTACCAAGGCCTCTAATGGGAAATGACAGAGCAACCAGAGAGGCCCTGAACGTCACAGCATTGTCTGAAATCGCCCTGGCAATGCACTGCTTCTGTGGGCAAGGGGCTGGGGGTCTCTCCAGCTGAGGTCCCACCCTTGGCAAGGTCCCCCCTGTGCCAGCCGGGCCACCCAGACGCCGCTGGGCCGCAAGCATCCACCACGGAGGGTAAGAGGCTGCTGGCCCAAGGCTCCTCCAGCTGCACCTGCAATATTGAGCTGGTTCCTGGAACGATGCTGATGGATTGGAGAGAGTTCAGAGGAGAAGCAGGAAGGTAATCAAGGAGCTGGAGGGCATGATTTATATGGCAAGTTTAAAAGGGCTGCACCACGGCAACACTAATAAGAGCTCACAGCACAGAGTGGTTTCCATCCTTGCGCTCTAAACACAGCTAACACTTTCCACACCCAGCTGCATTAACAACTTGACTCCATCCCACACGGCCAGCCAAGAGCAGGAGTGACCAAGAACCATCTGCAAGTCCCCTCAGAGCCAAAATGCTGGGCAGGGAGGGGAGATGTTTTGGTTAGCAACTTTGAAAGGCATGGAAAGGAGGGAAGGGAAATGTAGGCTGAGACAAGGGGAAACGTGCAGCGAAGAGGGAGACTTCTGTCATCCTGGAGGTCCTCATGGGAAGTTGAAGGAGGATGGGTCTCCTTGTGGGGTCATGGTGTGGGGTGGATGAATGGCTGCAGGTCCTGGGGGCTGCTGGAAGGAGACAGATATGGCTTGGGTCTTGCAGGGTGTGTGCTGGACAATCAGAGAAGGTACCCGGGATGGTTTTAATGTTACACTGAGGTTTAAGCACCTGGTTCACATCTTGCTCCAGGGATGGGTGTCAGGGCTGTGTCATCAGCTCCCAGCATCATCCCTGAGAGCTAGGCTGGCAGGGTGTGTGTACAGGGTGTCTCCTGTCCTTTGGTTGTAAAGGAGCCAGCACCACCAACTTCTTCCTTTGGATGTGGTGTTTGATATTCTGAGCGAGATGCTGAGACCTGGCAAATCACAGCAGAGCTGGAGCAAGAAGAGGGAGCCCTGTGAAGTGTCCCCAGTCCTCCAGGGCCTCTAATTTTACATTAATTAAGACATGGAAGAGTTATGGGAACACACACAGAGTCAAAAATAGGGCTGTCCCTCTGCTGCATCCTTCCACCAGCCCCCTCGAGCTATTTCTGCCATCCTGACCCCCCCACAAGTGCTACCATCCAGTGAGGCAGGGGGAGGGGCACATCCTGCGCTCTCCCAGGGATGCTGGGGTCACCTCCAGACACCTGCCTGCGGCCTCTTCCTGCAAGATCCCATATGGATCATTCAGGGATCCAAGCCCTTCACTTCTGCCCTCCTGCCCCACTGCTTCCCCAGCCTCAAGCGATGGCTTGGTCACATCCTCTGAGTTCCATCCCCTCCGCTCCCTCTGCTCTGCCCATACCAGCTGCAGCGTCCCTTCCGCAGCACGGGCAGCCAGAGCCAGCGGGCAGGGATTGATTGCTCTGCTCCTAGCCTGCTCTCCAAGGAGGGAGATGAAGCCCAACAGTCTAAATATAGGCCAGCCTAACAAAGGCAAAGGCAGTGGAAGGGGTAGGCACTCGGAGGGACAATTTGCTTGCCGAGGCCCCGCGATGGGCTGCTGCTCTTCCCGTGGAAGCGGCCAGAGGAATTTCCTACCAACAATAACCTGAGAAAGCAGGGGGAAATGAAATGAAAGAAAATGTTTCCAAAAGCCTCCATTTACAAGCTCTTTCATTTCCAGCTGCAGGGGAAAGATAAATGCAGATCCAGGCAGAGGGGAGCAGGGCACGACTCGGGTCTGCAGGAAGATTTAGGGCCTCAAAGTCTAGAGGCAGGGCTTGATCGTTGCACGAGGCAAGAAGAATCTCTGGGAGTGGAGATCACATTAAACAATGTGCTGTAATAAGTGTTTGCTGCTTAAGAGGAGGAGAGAGAACAGCAAAATCCCCTGTAAGAGCTAATTACTGCAAATTCCTTTTCAATAAAACAAGACATACACACACACAAAAAAAATTCCTCCCTTAATGGAAAAATCCATTTAAGGCTCCAGTGAGGGAACTGCACTTCACATCCTCCCTGTGTCATTAGGAGAAGTCAAGGAGGCTTTTCCTGGCAAGGCCGGGCCAGCCACCACCATGGGAAGCTGCAGGTGGGAAGCCAAGGTGTTGGGGTGTGGGGTCTGCAGGGGGAAGGTGATCCCTGGGGAGCAAAATCACAGAACCACAGAATGTTGGAGGTTGGAAGGGACTTCCAGAGATCATCCAGTCCTGTGCAGGTCACACAGGAATGCATCCAGGTGGGTTTTGGATGTCTCCAGAGAAGGAGACTCCACAACTCCCCTGGGGAGCCTGTTGCAGTGCTCCATCAGCCTCACTGTAAAGAAGTTTCTCCTCGTGTTGAGATGAACCTTCTATGTTCATTGTTTCTTGTCTTGTTACTGTGCACCACTGAGAAGGGACTGGCCCCATCCCTTTTCCTGGGGAAGAGGCTTTTTAGTGCCATGCTGGGAGTCAGGGTGCACCCCTTTATGTTTTGTCTGGAGTGGGATGTGGGCAGGGGTTAGAAGAGCAAGGGCTTGGACATATCCCTGCTTCAGGATCCAGAAAAGCTCATCCCATGACCTGATGGTCCTCGTGGCAGCTCTTTGGTGGTGTTCCACAGGGTGTTGGATCACCACTGAGGTGTCACTGAGCACCAGTGCCTGAGCTCTCTCCACTCCACTGCCCCGGGAGCTCCCTGCGCCCTCCATCGCCTCTCGCAGCTCGACCCAATTAAACCAAAACCCAGAATGGGATTAGGAGCAGGTTTGCCTCTGTCCCTGACACTCTGCACTTCCCTGCAATTTGAAATGGGGCCAGTTTGGTGGATTTCTTGCACATGGGAGCAATATATTGAATTACATGTATGTCCAGTGCCGAGCAGAGATACATTTCTTTTCCACATGTTCATGCAGCTGCGTGACCCCAGGAAACCCAACAGTGGGGTCTGTCTTTGGAGACAAATAGGGATTGTTTTGTGTGCCTGTGGAAATGCTCCCTCCCCCATGCCCTCCCCAGCCTGCCTGGGTGTCTGTGTGTGTATGAGGGGGTGGGGGATTGCTCCCCACCAAACATGTTCACATCCCACTGAAGCCAACCACTATAAGCACAGGATATTATTCACTGCAAGCCCATGGGGTAGAAATGCAGCCTGGGGAGGGGGGAAAGGAATCAGCAGCCTCACCAGCCAGGAAGGGGTGGGAGCTGCTGGTGTGGCAGGTCTGAAGATACTTCTCTGCACTACCTTGACCACACGGTCCAGCAGCCACCACTCCCCTCCCTGCCATCACCCCTGTCCCAGTGCTGCTCAAGTGCTGAGGCAGGCAGAGGGGAGTGCAGGGATGTGGGATGTAGGAGGCTCTCCACCAGTGGTAGCCTTCATCCCTCCCTTAGCACAAGCTGTCTGCTTGCATCCTGGAGGACTGGGTTCAGTTTTGGGCTATTCACTACAGGAAGGATATTGAGGGATTGTTTAGCCTGGAGAAGAGGAGGCTCAGGGGAGACCTTATTGCTGTCTACAACTACCTGAAGGGAGGTTGCAGCCAGGTGGGGGTTGGTCTCTTCTCCCAGGCAACCAGCATCAGAACAAGGTGACACAGTCTCAAGCTGCACCAGGGGAAATTTAGGCTGGAGGTGAGGAGAAAGTTCTTCCCAGAAAGAGAGTTGTTAGCCATTGGAATGTGCTGCCCAGGGAGGTGGTGGAGTCCCCATCCCTGGAGGTGTTCAAGAGGGGATTGGACGTGCCACTTGGTGCCATGGTTTAGTAGTCACGAGGTGTTGGGTGACAGGTTGGACTTGATGGTCTTTGAGGTCTTTTCCAACCTTATTGATTCTATGATTCTATGAAATGAGGGGCTGTAATGGGTCCAGAGAAAGGGCAAAAAAGCTGGGGGAGGGTTTAGAGCTCAAGTGTTGTAAGGAGCAACTGAGGGAGCTGGGGTTATTTAGTCTGGAGAAAAGGAGGTTGAGAGGAGACCTTCTTGCTCTCTGCAGCTGCCTGAAAGGAGGCTGGGGTGAGGTGGGGGTTGGTCTCTTCTCCCAAGCCACAAGTGATTGATAGGACAAGAGGAAACAGGTTGCACCAGGGGAGGTTTAGGCTGGACATGAGGAACAATTTCTTCCCCAAAAGTGTTGTCGATCCCTGGAGCAGGCTGCCCAGGGCAGTGGTGGAGTCCCCCTCCCTGGAGGGATTTAAAAGCCCTGCAGATGTAGTGCTGAGGGACACGGTTGGGTGGTAGCCTGGCAGTGCTGGATTGCTAACAGTTGGATTTGATGATCTTAAAGGTCTTTTCCAACCAAAAGTGATTCTATGATTCTGTAACTCAATCCTTGCCTGGCAGCTCAGATTTGCCTCAGAATCCATGCCCCACATGTCCCCAGGAGCAGGAGCCAGCCCAGTGGAAAGGGGAGAAGCAGCCCATGCTGTACAAATCAGCTGGGGAGGGGCTGTGGTGCATCTCAGCCGCTGGCAGTGAGAGGGACCTGTCCTTTTCAGCCCCTCTGCTGTCACTCAGCGGCCCGCAGGCTGCCCAGAGAGGAAGGAGGCTTTGGTGATAAGATCTGGGGCTTGGGAGAAAATAAAAGCAGGGGGGGGATGGATTCCTTTCTTGGGTTTGTTTTCCTTGTTTGTTTTTTTTCTTCTTCTTTCTCTTGGTTTGAAGAAAAATGCAGGGCAAAAGAAAAATGTTTGTGGGGTGGGAATCTGTTTGATGTGGGGTGGTGCTGCCCCAACACATCGCTCCCAAACAGCACGCCCAGCTGCTCGCTGAAATCTGGATCTGCAGCGGGTCCCCAGCATCTTCCCAGGCTCCTTTCCCCCAGCACTGGCTCAAGGCAAAGCACAAAGAAGCTGAGGGCTGGTACTTGACCCTCCAGGGACATCAAACACTGCTGGACTCCAGCGTCAGCCCTGGGGCGATGCGAGGTCGAGGATCACACATGCCCCTGGGTCCTGTTCCCAGCTCCCTGGAGGCACTGAGCTCCATATAAAGCTCCTTACACCTAGCACAGCGACTCCAGCAACCCCAGCATCCCCTCACTGAGTCCCAGAGAAGCTGAAGTGGTCCCTGGAGGGCCCACAGGGCGAGGACGGGGAGGTAACAGGGTGGCCTGGACAAGGAACTGATGCTGCTCAGCACCCCTGGGGATGGCCTGAGGCTAATGGGATTAGCTGCTGAGCTTTGTGGTGCTGCTGAGGAGCCTGGCCAAGCACGTTATCAGTGGCACAGTGCTTGTAGAGCTTGTCTATAAATAGGAGTTTTAAAGCAAGGCAATTAATCATGGTGCACGCTACTGCCTGGATGGGCTTGGAGCAGTTTAGCAGCATGGATGTGAGTCCAGCAGCTTAGTGCAAGTTTACAAGCCCAGCCTACAGAGAGACAGGAGCTGACAGCTCCTTTCAAGTGTCACTTTGAGGAGGCTAGGTGAGTTTGGGTTAGTCTGGTTTAACAAGGTACCCACCCATCAGCTAAGCTGCACAAGCTAACCGCAGCTGGGTGGTTGAAGGCGCTGCTACAGGGCACCAGCATGGCTTACCTGCTTGGGCTGGTGTTTGCAGCAGGCTGAGAGCCTGCATGGCATGACTTGTCATTGTCAAGCTGATGAGCAGTCATCTTACAGAACAGCAGAACCTCAGAAGATTTTGCTTGGGAAAGACCTTTGAGATGCTCAAGCCCAAACTTCAACCCAGCACTGCCAGGTCACCACGAAACCACAGCCCTCAGCACCACATCTACACAGCTTTTGAATGCTTCCAGCAGCAGGGATCCCACCACTGCCCTGGGCAGCCTGTTTCAGGGCTTCACCACTCACTCCAGGGAAGAGGTTGTTCCTCATGTCCAACCTAAACCTCCCCTGGTGCTCCTGGAGTCCATCTCCCGTTGTCCTACCACTTGTTACCTATAAGCAGCAGCAGCCCAGGGATCCATCCTGCCCTCCTCATACCTGACCAGTCGTGCCTGGAGACCTGGCCCCTGAACTCTTTGTAAGTCACAACCCTTTCTCTAAGCCCTGCACCACAACCACATTGATTTCTTTTTATTCTGAGCAAGGAAGGAGCCAGTCCCTGACCCAAACCAAAGGACAAGCAGTGCTCTCCCCTCTGATCAGCCCTCTCTCTGCTTCCTGAGAGGACATCTTTGACCCTAAAAAGGGGCAGAAGTCCTGCAAAATGTCCTTATTGCCACCAGGCAAAGCAGTTTGCATGTGATCCAGTCATGTCTGCATGCTGAGGAAGGTACCACCATGCTGCAGGGGACCTCCTAATGGATACTGTTCCCCTCTGAGTGTTACCCCCACATAAGATGGGTTTGTATTTCACGGAGACAGAGCCCTGGAGCAGGCTGCCCAGAGAAGGTTGTGGAGTCTCCTTCTCTGGAGAGATTCCAGACCCACCTGGATGTTGTGATGCTGGGTAGTCTGATGTGGGTGACCCTGCTGTAGCAGGAGGGGTGGACTGGATGGCCTCCAGAGGTTCCTTCTAACACCCACCATGCTGGGGTTGTGGGACAGGAGAAGAGATCACCGCTGCATCAGGCTGGGCTTGGGGGAGCCCCGTGGGCTGCTTTTGGCAGGGAGCTTCTCCCTCCTGCCGGGGGTCACTGGGAGCCATGCTGGGCCCATCCTGGTGGGAAGCCACTTTTAGCTGATGGTACAGGGAAGGGCCATATTGGTTTCAGTCTGTTCTGCAAAACACTAACCAGCATGTGCAATCTGTGAGCCCCCTGCTTGACGAGAAATGCTAATTGTGTGAGAAGGACCTGCCAACAGCCCGCAGTATTCAGCGTGAAGGGGGTTTATTAGTATTATTACTATTGTTCTGGCAGCTGCAGAGCAGCCAGCCTGTTTAGTGGTGGCTGAGGAGAGTGAGCAGGGCGCAGGAGAGCTGCTCTCCATGCCAGGAGCTCCCTAGGAAGAGCATGGCACCAGGGCTTGGGGCTCACCGGCTGCCTGCACCCCATTGCTCCTCCTGTCTGTGTTGTAGCAGAGGGGTGGGGGTCTCCTGGGACTGAAAGTGCCAGTTTTGCATAAAATATGAAGTGAAAATCCCTCCCCTCTTGTTTACTGGCAGCACATTCCTGTGCCAGTGTCTGCATCCCCCTGTTTGCCAGCCCTGCAAGGGGCTACCCTGGTACTGGGGAGCAGGGGCTGCCCTGAACGGCTGCAGAGATGCTCGGGCAGGTAGAGGCACCCTGCTGTGCCCAAGGAATCTGTCCTGAGAACCCTGCAGGACAAGGGGTTTGTATCTTCCTTGCAGCCATCTCCAGGAAGGAGCTGGATTCTGTCTGCCCAGGGCACCTTGAAGGCTCCTGACTGCTGGGGATGAGGAGGGCAGAGAGTAAGGCAAGGGGAGAAATATGGGGAAGATTTCTTTGCTGAGCCCAAAAACAGCAGCCATGCCTGACCCCCACTAGAAGAGGCTAATTCAGCTTCCCAGTGATCCAGCTGAGGTAAGAGAAAAAGCCAAAGACAGAGAAATGAGGACTCTAATGCAATACAAATGTGGAGTTCTGGGCTCCCCAGTACAAGAGAGACAGAGAACTACTGCAGAGGGTCCAATGGAGGCTATGAAGGTGATTCAGGGATTGGGGTTGCTTAACTTGGAGAATCATAGAATCAGTAAGGTTGGAAAAGACCTCAAGGATCATCAAGTCCAACCTGTCACCCAAGACCTTCTGACTACTAAACCATGGCACCAAGTGCCACGTCCAATCCCCTCTTGAACACCTCCAGGGATGGTGACTCCACCACCTCCCTGGGCAGCACATTCCAATGGCTAACAACTCTCTCTGGGAAGAACTTTCTCCTCACCTCCAGCCTAAACTTCCCCTGGTGCAGAGCAGATTAAGAGGGGATCTGCTCAGCGCTGATCAACATCTGAAGGGTAAGGGCAAGAGCATGGGGACAGATTCTTTCCAGTGGTGGTGCTCAGGGAGAGGCCAGCAGGCACAAACTGGAACCCAGGAGGTTCCATCTGAACATGAAGGAAAAGTTTTTTGCTGTGAGGGTGCTGGAGCCCTGGCCCAGGCTGCCCTGAGTGGTTGTGGAATCTCCTCTGGAGAGATTCTAAATCCACCTAGACATTGCAATCCTGGACAGCCTCCTGTGGGTGACTCTGCTTTAGCAGAGGGGCTGGAGCTGGGGTTGCTTAGCCTGGAGAAGAGGAGGCTCAGGGGAGACCTTCCTGCTGTCTGCAACTACCTGAAGGGAGGTTGTAGCCAGGTGGGGGTTTGTCTCTTCTCCCAGGCAACCAGCACCAGAACAAGAGGACACAATCTCAAGCTGTGCCAGGGGAAGTTTAGGCTGGAGGTTAGGAAGTTCTTCATAGAAAGAGAGATTGGCCATTGGAATGTGCTGCCCAGGGAGGTGGTGGAGTCACCATCACTGGAGGTGTTTAGGAGGAGACTGGATGGGGAGCTTGGTGCCATGGTTTAGTAGTCATGAGGTGTTGGGTGACAGGTTGGACTTGATGATCTTTGAGGTCTTTTCCAACCTTATTGATTCTATGATTCTATGATTCTATGACTAGGTGATGCCCAGAGGTCCCTTCCAACCCCCACCACATTGGGATTTGGGTGTTTAAAAGCAGAGCAAACGCTCTGTGTGGTGTGAAAACGTGGTGGCTTGCCTGGCTTTTTGTAGGTGGAAATCAAAGCTCTGCTGAGCAAAGGGAAGGGGGGGAAAAAAACAACCCAACCCCAAGGCTGATAGATTCAGTGTTTTTCTTTCTCTTCTGGCCTTGCTAATTTGCAGAAAAGGAAGCAGATAAAGTTTGATAACTTGGAAATAGAAAGAGAGAGAGAGAAGGTGTCCCAGGCAGCCGGCTCCCAGCGCTCCCCCTCCCGCTGCAGAGGATAAATGAAGCGCTCCTCATTCCCTGCTCGTCTGCCACCCTCCACTGAGTCTGTCAGGGGCTCATCTGTGTATAAATTAGCTTTTCACAGTAATGCCGTGTAAAATTATTTCTGTCATCCTTTTATCTGACCAGTTTATCTCGGCAGCTTGTCAGTCTTAATTCTCCAACCTCTCTCTCTCTCTCTCTCTCTCTCTCTGCGCTCGGCAGCGGGAGCCACCTGAGCTACCCCCGGTAGCTCCTTCAGAGGGTGCTCCCAGCCCTCCTGCTCCCGGCTCCGCCGAGCATCCCCTGCAGCTCCTCGGCTTGCTTAGCAAAGTAGCTAACATCTCACCCGGGCAGCGAGAAGCTTGAAGCCTGCCGGTGCAGCCGGCCACAGGGGTTCCAACAAGCCTGCCTGCTGGCAAGACAGAAGAGAGCACAAACGCTGCCATTTTGGGACCGTTATTTATTGCTCAGGAGTCGGCAGTGACATTTCTCAGTGCTGGCACACGGTAGGTGACCCTCTGCTCGGAGCCCGAGCTGGGCTGCCCATGGGCCCAGCAGTCTCTTGGTATTTCCCCCTCTGACAGTCAGGCTTTTGGCATTCCAGCTTCTGCTGAGAGGGGCTTATGGAAAAAGCATTTCACAGCCATTGTCTGGGACTCTCTGCGCTCGCTTGCATGAGCGCTGCGAGAGAGGGAACGCAAAAGGGATGCAGCTGGAAGGCATTAATTGGAGATAGCAGATGAACAGTCACCCAAATCCTTCTGCCACCTTGTTTCAGCTCTGCACAACTTTCAACACAGATGGTCCCTTGGGATGCAGGATGTGGGTACCAAATGTCCCAAGGGATGGAGATCCCACAGCTGAGTGCTGCAGAGCATCACGACACTCAAACTCCTGCCCACACCTGAGGCTTTTGTCTCACCTCCCTAATTCCTCCTGTCTGCCCACCGGACTGTCTCCCCCCACCAGCCTTTCCTCTCCCTCTTTCCCAGCTTCTCCAGGTTTCTTTGCTCTCTGCAGGGGAGGAAATATGCCTTTAATCTGGAAAAGCAGAGTGACAGCTCTCTCTCCTCCCCAGAGGTGCCACTTGTGCTCTGCCAGCACACCAGATGCCTGGGTGGCTCTGCAGTTTTTCCTCCTAGGCCAGGTGCCCCCACCATGCTCCCCCAGTCAAATGCATTACTCAACAGGCTCAGCAACAGCCAAGGATTCAACCCCAGCCTTGAGCACCTCCTGCCTCTATCTCAGTGGCGCTGGAGGATTCAGCCCCAGCCCTGAGCACCTCCTGCCTCCATCTCCGTGGTGCTGGAGGATTCAGCCCCAGCCCTGAGCACTTCCTGCCTCCATCTCAGTGGTGCTGGAGGATCCATGTCCAGCCCTGAGCACCTCCTGCCTTCATCTCAGTGGTGCTGGAGGATTCAACCCCAGCCCTGAGTACCTCCTGCCTCCATCTCAGTGGTGCTGGAGGATCTATGCCCAGCCCTGAGCACCTCCTGCCTCCATCCATCTCCCTCCCACGCTCCACTGCACTTGGCTCTGCTGCAGCTGGTTGCGACTACTGGTTCCCCACATTGTTATCTGCTCTCTTTCACTCAGAGAAATATTGTGGGTTGTAATTCTGTCTGCTACATCTTGTGAATATTTCTGGACTCTGAAGTTTCCCGGCTCCAGATGTTCTGGCCAGACCAGAGGAACAAAAAAGAAGAGAAAGAAAGAAAGAAAGAAAGAAAGAAGGAAAGAAAAGCCCAAACCAACAAAACCTCAGCATTAATAAAAACCTTTTGAGGGGCAGAAGTGGCTATTGCGCAGCAGTGACATCACATCCGTGAAATCCGACCTCATGATGTCACAGCTGTGAAATGAGGGATGATTGCTCCTTCTTGGCACACCCCAGCTCGCCGGGCCAGACCTGTTAAACGAATGCACATGGACTATAAATATGGATATTGAACCCAGAAGCTGTGAACGCTGCCTCGTGGTCACCCGGGTCAGGGGAAACCTGCTGGGGGGAGCTGGTGATGGGGAAAGGTTTCGTCATCCCCCTCCGGTACCCCAGATGCTGCCCAGGCACCTCGGGGTGTTGCTTTGCTTTCCCCCAAGCACCTTGCTCCTGGTTGCTGCTGGGGAGGAGGAGCAGCTTTGCAGGGGTGCCTGTGCAAGGGGTTGGGGTGGATGTCTCTCTGCTGGCCAGCAGAAACATCGCAGGAGACTATTATGGTTCTGCTTCTCAGTGGAGCCAGCAGCAGTCACCCCTGCTGGAGCTGACCATCCCTGCCCTGTAACTCACACATTTACCCATGCCAGGCAGCACAGCACAGCACACCCTGCTTTAACCCCCTGGCAAACAACTCACCCCTTGGAGAGCCTCCAGATTCAGCTCCTCCCCCTCGCCACCTTAAC